>NC_088296.1:26573447-26815708 GCF_032854445.1 Liolophura sinensis | reverse complement strand
ATGTATGGAGTAAGCAAACATCTACATGTATGGCGTAAGCAATCCTTGTGGTGTACTGCACCGTTTTTCCCCCACAGGGACCTACATGTATGGCGTAAGCAATCCTTGTGTAGTATTGTACCGTTATTTCTCCACAGGGACCTAGATGTATGGCATAATCAATCCTTGTGTAGTATTGTACCGTTATTCCTCCACAGGGACCTAGATGTATGGCGTAATCAATCCTTGTGTAGTATTGTACCGTTATTTCTCCACAGGGACCTACATGTATGGCGTAAGCAATCCTCGTGATATACTGTACCGTTGTTTCTCCACAGGGACCTACATGTATGGCGTAAGCAATCCTCGTGATATACTGTACCGTTGTTTCTCCACAGGGACCTACATGTATGGCGTAAGCAATCCTTGTGGTGTTCTGTACCGTTATTTCCCCACAGGGACCTACATGTATGGCGTAAGCAATCCTCGTGATATATACTGTACCGTTGTTTCTCCACAGGGACCTACATGTATGGCGTAAGCAATCCTCGTGATATACTGTACCGTTGTTTCTCCACAGGGACTTACATGTATGGCGTAAGCAATCCTTGTGGTGTTCTGTACCGTTATTTCCCCACAGGGACCTACATGTATGGCGTAAGCAATCCTCGTGATGTACTATTCCGTTATTTCTCCACAGGGACACAGCGGGACAGGAGAGATACAGAACCCTGACATCCGGGTTCTACCGGGGAGCAGAGGTCAGTACTCTATCAGGGTTAATAACCCACAACACGAATACGCTGTACGACCAGACTGCGCGATGACAGCTTTTTCCACAGCTATTTTTCACTCAATTTTTTACTTATGTGTAGCATAACTCCGCAGTATAAATAAATAAATAAATTAATAAAAACAGCAAATGACCACAGGCAAGTTCCAGTCGATAAGATTTGTCATTACTTGTTTCGTAAATAACATCTGATTTATGGCGGTGGGAAAATGAAGGTGGAGGTGGGAAGATGAAGATGGAGGTGGGAATTAGCCATTCATGTGTCCATGAATATTCTGACGGTGAGTCCTCGACTTTAGAACGCCATTGTGAGCTGATCGTGATTGATTTAAGTTGTTTGGACATCGCCTTGACAATAGGTAAAGTTTATAGAAGTTTATTAGACTCACGCGAAATGTACAGCTTAAGAGAATCCGTGAATTACGTATTGTCACCACTCAAGGAAATAAAATCTTCTGCATGGATACAATAATTAATTTTGTGCATGTATTGTAGGCCTATTAAGAAAGTATTAGCATAGGAATTTGGCTTCTTTCCTGTATATCTGTGCAACTAGTCATTGCACCAATCTGTTAGATTAGGCCTAAATTATGTTGTCATACATTTGACTTCCACTGAATATATACGGCTCTTATTTATAGGGAATCGTTATCATGTATGACGTCACAAATGAGGATTCGTTCAGCAGCTTGCCTCGCTGGTTACGAGATGTAAATGAGGTGAGACAAAACCAAAAATAGTCCAGTGCCTGGGCTCTTTCTACCTGCCCTACATGCTCTGACAGATCATGTGGCTTGACAGCATTTCAGTCGGGTCAAACGTCTGAACTAAAACAAAATTTCATTTAAAAGACTGAATGTTTAATTCTGACAAGACTTTGGAAATTACTATAAGAAATGGATACCAAGAACGATTGCCCTACATGGCACATTTGTGTTACATGTAGGCAATTATGTGTTAAATGTGTTGTAGTCGCCCTTACTATGCCATGGTTAATTGCGCTACATATAGGCCTGTGTTGTTGTCGCCCTTACTGTGCCATGGTTAATTGCCCTACATATAGGCCTGTGTTGTTGTCGCCATTACTGTGCCGTGGTTAATTGCCCTACATATAGGCCTGTGTTGTTGTCGCCCTTACTGTGCCATGGTTAATTGCCCTACATATAGGCCTGTGTTGTTGTCACCATTACTGTGCCATGGTTAATTGCCCTACATATAGGCCTGTGTTTTTGTCACCATTACTGTGCCGTGGTTAATTGCCCTACAAATAGCCCTGTGTTGTTGTCGCCCTTACTGTGCCATGGTTAATTGCCCTACAATATGCCTGTGTTGTTGTCGCCCTTACTGTGCCATGGTTAATTGCCCTACATATAGGCCTGTGTTGTTGTCGCCATTACTGTGCCGTGGTTAATTGCCCTACAAATAGCCCTGTGTTGTTGTCGCCCTTACTGTGCCATGGTTAATTGCCCTACAATATGCCTGTGTTGTTGTCGCCCTTACTGTGCCATGGTTAATTGCCCTACATATAGGCCTGTGTTGTTGTCGCCCTTAATGTCCATGGTTAATTGCACTACATAAAGGCCTGTGTTGTTGTCCCCATTACTGTGCCATGGTTAATTGCCCTACATATAGGCCTGTGTTGTTGGCATCATTACTGTGCCATGGTTAATTGCGCTACATATAGGCCTGTGTTGTTGTCGCCCTTACTGTGCCATGGTTAATTGCCCTACATAAAGGCCTGTGTTGTTGTCATCATTACTGTGCCGTTGTTAATTGCCCTACATATAGGCTTGTGTTGTTGTCGCCATTAATGTGCCATGGTTAATTGCCCTACAATAGGCCTGTGTTGTTGTCACCATTACTGTGCCATGGTTATCACTTTGCGATGGTGCATGGTACATTTAGGCACTATTTAGCGAAGGAGAGAACAGGTGAACAGCAGTTTATATTAACGTTCAGTCCTTATTACGATATTTATTTCATTGATTTCATTGTTGTTTAATTAAGCTGTACCGTACTGAATAAGTTTTCATTTGTATAATGGCAGTCAGCTCTAGATCTTTAGGCAGGGAAAAGCAGAGTACACCACAGACCAGTGGATGGTCATCATTCCATGTGTCACGTGGGGACAGATATACACAACATACTGGCGGAAGACAAGTGGTCTTCCAGTGGAAGAAGACCCTCCACACCCCCACACCCCCAAACACAAACAGTGACAGTGGGGTAATATACAAAGTCCCTATCCATGGTGGGTTTTGAACCCACACCATGTGTCTCCTAGTGATTGAAAGATGAACAAGCACCTCTAGCCACTCCGACACTGTCCGCTCCCCAAATAGACCACGACCCTCTCGCCCTTACAGTGTGTTTTGCATAAATTTCTGCCCTGTTTTCTAACTCAAAGAGAAAGCTTATGTAGGCTGAGAACCTTTTGGTTACAGCATGGGTGTTTCATACAGGCATATAGTTCCATATTTTTCACTTTCGCTTTTACTTTCAGAACAGCACAGAAGACATATGTAAACTGATAGTAGGCAATAAAATAGATCTGAGCACAAAAAGATGTGTCAGTAAAGAAAGAGCTAAGCAGGTAAGTACGGAAGCCCATTCGGCCCGATAAAACATTTCTTCGTGCCTGGTTATATGCTTGAAGACATATAAGGCGATCATCTAGAAATCATCCAGTTTATAACACTAAAGTTTGAAAAACAACTGTGGTAGGCGTGGCTATCTGTGGTAGGTGTGGCTATCTGTGGTAGGTGTGGCTATCTGTGGTACGTGTGTCTATCTGAATATAATATACTACAGCACTGAGAGTAAAAGCAGAGGACTGGCGAAGGTGTAATAAATGTAGTTAGCAAATGGTACATGTATGTTCTACCACTGACATACGGCCTTTTGTCCGTTCACACCAGGGAACACGTCTTAAACAACGCTGTCAGTGCTTTGGGTAAACATTTGTACTAAGCTAACCTTTTCATATTTTCGTTTTTTTTTTCTTTTGTCAGTTTGCAGAATTCCACCAAATTGAATACCACGAGATCAGCTGTCGTGAAAACACGAACGTAGATGAGGCTTTAGCTATACTAGCCAGACGGATAAAGGAAAAATTTGAATTAAAGGTATGTACGAGATCTGATGACAGTCTGTTTAATAGTGCACATGAATTGAGAGATATGTACAAGAGCTGATGACACTCTGTTTAATAGTGCACAATGAATTGAAGGTATGTACGAGGTCTGATGACACTGTTTAATAGTGCACATGAATTGAAGGTATGTACGAGGTCTGATGGCACTCTGTTTAATAGTGCACATGAATTGAAGGTATGTACGAGGTCTGATGGCACTCTGTTTAATAGTGCACATGAATTGAAGGTATGTACGAGGTCTGATGACACTGTTTAATAGTGCACATGAATTGAAGGTATGTACGAGATCTGATGGCACTCTTTTTAATAGTGCACATGAATTGAAGGTATGTACGAGGTCTGATGGCACTCTGTTTAATAGTGCACAATGAATTGAAGGTATGTACGAGGTCTGATGACACTGTTTAATAGTGCACATGAATTAAAGGTATGTACGAGGTCTGATGGCACTCTGTTTAATAGTGCACATGAATTGAAGGTATGTACGAGGTCTGATGACACTGTTTAATAGTGCACATGAATTGAAGGTATGTACGAGGTCTGATGGCACTCTGTTTAATAGTGCACATGAATTGAAGGTATGTACGAGGCCTGATGGCACTCTGTTTAATAGTGCACATGAATTGAAGGTATGTACGAGGTCTGATGACACTGTTTAATAGTGCACATGAATTGAAGGTATGTACGAGGTCTGATGGCACTCTGTTTAATAGTGCACATGAATTGAAGGTATGTACGAGGTCTGATGGCACTCTGTTTAATAGTGCACATGAATTGAAGGTATGTACGAGGTCTGATGGCACTCTGTTTAATAGTGCACATGAATTGAAGGTATGTACGAGGTCTGATGACACTGTTTAATAGTGCACATGAATTGAAGGTATGTACGAGGTCTGATGGCACTCTGTTTAATAGTGCACATGAATTGAAGGTATGTACGAGGTCTGATGGCACTCTGTTTAATAGTGCACATGAATTGAATGTATGTACGAGGTCTGATGGCACTCTGTTTAATAGTGCACATGAATTGAAGGTATGTACGAGATCTGATGACACTCTGTTTAATAGTGCACATGAATTTAAGGTATGTACGAGGTCTGATGGCACTCTGTTTAATAGTGCACATGAATTGAAGGTATGTACGAGGTCTGATGGCACTCTGTTTAATAGTGCACATGAATTGAAGGTATGTACGAGGTCTGATGACACTGTTTAATAGTGCACATGAATTGAAGGTATGTACGAGATCTGATGGCACTCTTTTTAATAGTGCACATGAATTGAAGGTATGTACGAGGTCTGATGGCACTCTGTTTAATAGTGCACAATGAATTGAAGGTATGTACGAGGTCTGATGACACTGTTTAATAGTGCACATGAATTAAAGGTATGTACGACTTCTGATGGCACTCTGTTTAATAGTGCACATGAATTGAAGGTATGTACGAGGTCTGATGACACTGTTTAATAGTGCACATGAATTGAAGGTATGTACGAGGTCTGATGGCACTCTGTTTAATAGTGCACATGAATTGAAGGTATGTACGAGATCTGATGGCACTCTGTTTAATAGTGCACATGAATTGAAGGTATGTACGAGGTCTGATGACACTGTTTAATAGTGCACATGAATTGAAGGTATGTACGAGGTCTGATGGCACTCTGTTTAATAGTGCACATGAATTGAAGGTATGTACGAGGTCTGATGGCACTCTGTTTAATAGTGCACATGAATTGAAGGTATGTACGAGGTCTGATGGCACTCTGTTTAATAGTGCACATGAATTGAAGGTATGTACGAGGTCTGATGACACTGTTTAATAGTGCACATGAATTGAAGGTATGTACGAGGTCTGATGGCACTCTGTTTAATAGTGCACATGAATTGAAGGTATGTACGAGGTCTGATGGCACTCTGTTTAATAGTGCACATGAATTGAATGTATGTACGAGGTCTGATGGCACTCTGTTTAATAGTGCACATGAATTGAAGGTATGTACGAGGTCTGATGACACTGTTTAATAGTGCACATGAATTGAAGGTATGTACGAGATCTGATGGCACTCTGTTTAATAGTGCACATGAATTGAAGGTATGTACGAGGTCTGATGACACAGTTTAATAGTGCACATGAATTGAAGGTATGTACGAGATCTGATGGCACTCTGTTTAATAGTGTACATGAACTGAAGGTATCTACGAGATCTGATGGCACTCTGTTTAATAGTGCACAATGAATTGAAGGTATGTACGAGATCTGATGACACTGTTTAATAGTGCACATGAATTGAGAGATATGTACGAGATCTGATGGCACTCTGTTTAATAGTGCACAATGAATTGAAGGTATGTACGAGATCTGATGACACTCTGTTTAATAGTGCACATAAATTGAGAGATATGTACAAGATCTGATGACACTCTGTTTAATAGTGCACATGAATTGAAGGTATGTACGAGGTCTGATGGCACTCTGTTTAATAGTGCACATGAATTGAAGGTATGTACGAGGTCTGATGGCACTCTGTTTAATAGTGCACATGAATTGAATGTATGTACGAGGTCTGATGGCACTCTGTTTAATAGTGCACATGAATTGAAGGTATGTACGAGATCTGATGACACTGTTTAATAGTGCACATGAATTGAAGGTATGTACGAGGTCTGATGGCACTCTTTTTAATAGTGCACATGAATTGAAGGTATGTACGAGGTCTGATGGCACTCTGTTTAATAGTGCACATGAATTGAAGGTATGTACGAGGTCTGATGACACTGTTTAATAGTGCACATGAATTGAAGGTATGTACGAGATCTGATGGCACTCTTTTTAATAGTGCACATGAATTGAAGGTATGTACGAGGTCTGATGGCACTCTGTTTAATAGTGCACAATGAATTGAAGGTATGTACGAGGTCTGATGACACTGTTTAATAGTGCACATGAATTAAAGGTATGTACGACTTCTGATGGCACTCTGTTTAATAGTGCACATGAATTGAAGGTATGTACGAGGTCTGATGACACTGTTTAATAGTGCACATGAATTGAAGGTATGTACGAGGTCTGATGGCACTCTGTTTAATAGTGCACATGAATTGAAGGTATGTACGAGATCTGATGGCACTCTGTTTAATAGTGCACATGAATTGAAGGTATGTACGAGGTCTGATGACACTGTTTAATAGTGCACATGAATTGAAGGTATGTACGAGGTCTGATGGCACTCTGTTTAATAGTGCACATGAATTGAAGGTATGTACGAGGTCTGATGGCACTCTGTTTAATAGTGCACATGAATTGAAGGTATGTACGAGGTCTGATGACACTCTGTTTAATAGTGCACATGAATTGAAGGTATGTACGAGGTCTGATGACACTGTTTAATAGTGCACATGAATTGAAGGTATGTACGAGGTCTGATGGCACTCTGTTTAATAGTGCACATGAATTGAAGGTATGTACGAGGTCTGATGGCACTCTGTTTAATAGTGCACATGAATTGAATGTATGTACGAGGTCTGATGGCACTCTGTTTAATAGTGCACATGAATTGAAGGTATGTACGAGGTCTGATGACACTGTTTAATAGTGCACATGAATTGAAGGTATGTACGAGATCTGATGGCACTCTGTTTAATAGTGCACATGAATTGAAGGTATGTACGAGGTCTGATGACACTGTTTAATAGTGCACATGAATTGAAGGTATGTACGAGATCTGATGGCACTCTGTTTAATAGTGTACATGAACTGAAGGTATCTACGAGATCTGATGGCACTCTGTTTAATAGTGCACAATGAATTGAAGGTATGTACGAGATCTGATGACACTGTTTAATAGTGCACATGAATTGAGAGATATGTACGAGATCTGATGGCACTCTGTTTAATAGTGCACAATGAATTGAAGGTATGTACGAGATCTGATGACACTCTGTTTAATAGTGCACATAAATTGAGAGATATGTACAAGATCTGATGACACTCTGTTTAATAGTGTACATGAACTGAAGGTATCTACGAGATCTGATGGCACTCTGTTTAATAGTGCACAATGAATTGAAGGTATGTACGAGATCTGATGACACTCTGTTTAATAGTGCACATGAACTGAGAGATATGTACGAGATCTGATGACACTCTGTTTAATAGTGCACATGAATTGAAGGTATGTACGAGATCTGATGACACTCTGTTTAATAGTGCACATGAATTGAAGGTATCTACGAGATCTGATGACACTCTGTTTAATAATGTACATGAAATGAAAGTACCTACGAGATCTGATGACACTCTGTTTAATAATGTACATAAAATGAAAGTACGTACGAGATCTGATGACACTCTGTTTAATAATGTACATGAAATGAAAGTACCTACGAGATCTGATGACACGCTGTTTAATAATGTACATAAAATGAAAGTACGTACGAGATCTGATGACACTCTGTTTAATAATGTACATGAAATGAAAGTACCTACGAGATCTGATGACACTCTGTTTAATAATGTACATGAAATGAAAGTACGTACGAGAACTGATGACACTCTGTTTAGCAATGCACATGAAATGAAGATACGTATGAGGTCTGATGACACTGTTTAATAGTGTACATGTACCCATACACAAGCTACTGAGGTCCAAGCTGTTTAGTAGGTTGTTCCCTTCAGTTTTATCTTTCTTTCGTTACATCAGTCCCTTCTCTCTCTATCTGACACACAGGTTTTCTGTTTTTTTTCCTATAGCTGTGGTGTTTTTGCATATTGCTGTTTTAAAAATTACATTCTATACCTGCCTGTCTGTAATGTACGCTTAACAGCCCGATTCGGGGCGAAATGTAACAGTGCTACGGGTGGATAAAACGCCATTCGTTTCTTTTGAGCATGAGTAGACATATCGTACACTGCACAGTCCTTTTTAATCTCAATGAAAATCTGTTGGCAAATTATAAAAATTTAACTTCAGTGTGAACCCTTCAAACATATGAAAAAGGACGGTTTAAGAATTACCGGTAATTAAGTGCGATAAAGAACGCTTTACAGGGCGCCATATTTTTGATAAACTCACGCCATGTGTTCATTGAAATGTATGTTATTAAATCTAATTATGTCATTACTTTCCTTTCAGTCCACGTTGTCGAGACAAAAAGATATCACACTTACCGCACCGCCGAAGACAAAAAGCTCCTTCAAATGCCCGTGTATATGACGATACAAAGATACCTGGGGAGACAGCTCCACGGTGTTGCACTGACAATCGTTGTAACTTACAGCCTCGATCGAGAATCCGGTGAAGTTTAGTGTAGCCCCCTGAATCTTGTATTGAGAACAGGTATCTTGTGTTTTCGGAATTATTTCGTGACGTTTGTGGATTCGTGATTACCACACGGTGATTGGTGGAGTTTTTTATGTGCTCGTTTCTGAAAGAGTTGATAACGAATCAGGATATAGTTTCCGCACGGATTCGTTGTTGTTCGCATTCATCCTTTCTAGTATCGTCCTGTTCCGTGGGTGATTTTCAACTTATCTTCATCGTCTTTGTGTTATATGATGCTGTGATTTAACGAATTCTTTAAACTATATATCTATTTTTGACATACCGGTACTTTGAATGCCAGTGAGTGCTAACAGCAGCTCTTGATTGCAATCAACATGTCCGTCATAGCTACATGTACATACTGGTACAGTGTGTTGATTAGTAAGAGACAATGAAGGAATTCGTGATTGTTATTAACATATTCGCCACAGTGATTCACGAATTCGTGATTGTCATTACCACATTAAGCCACAGTGATTCACGAATTCGTGATTGTCATTAACATATTCGTCGCAGTGATTCACGAATTCGTGATTGTCGTGAAGTCATATTACCCTTAGCGGACCTTGCACTGTAGTTGTCACTTCCCGATCGTCAACATCCGGGTACTGGATAATACTGGACAGACATCTGGTGAGACAAATTACCTCCCTTACATCGGGAAACCTTGGCACCTTGGCGGTTCGGAGTGATGCGAAAAAATTCATACAGGAGAGCAAATGATAGAATCAGTTCATTGCTAATCGATTCCTTAACTTTTATGAACAACTGCATAAGGTAACGTGAGATCAAGAAAGCTGAGGTTGAAGAATGGATTGCAGAAAATTTTCATACTTGTAAGTTTGTTCCGGTAAATGCTGGTCACGAAAACCGCTTACAACCTATATATGATGTCTGATGGACGCCTCGCGAATCTCTAATTGGGCCAATGACGCTATTTGATCGCTACCACACATGGACATTGTGAAACCGCCGATCACCAGGAGATATGTTTACATGTAGACAACGTGAATGCATTGAACATTAACGAAGTTTGTGTTTTTAACCAGAAGTACATTGGACAAATTATCGAGATCTTTATTCAGTGTCCTCGAAGCTTTAACTCTGGACCTGTATTCCGTATATTTAATGTAAGAGTATAAAATGCAATGTAGGTCTATATGTGTATAACCGACACGTGACGTGTGAAGGCTGTATAAGAGATGCCGGGCAGTTTGTTATTACCATGCCTTTCAGTTCGTCAGTTTAGGCCTATCATCGTATGTGAATCTGTGTTGACATTAATACCACGCACTTCAGCTCGTCGGTTTAGGCCTATCATCGTATGTGAGATGCCGGGCAGTTTGTTATTACCATGCCTTTCAGTTCGTCAGTTTAGGCCTATCATCGTATGTGAATCTGTGTTGACATTAATACCACGCACTTCAGCTCGTCGGTTTAGGCCTATCATCGAATGTGAATCTGTGTTGACATGAGCGGGCAGTTTGTTAATACCACGCACCTCAGCTCGTCAATTTAGGCCTATCATCGTATGTGAATCCGTGTAGACATTAGCACACAATTACACGTACATATATCTTGATCTTATTTCTGATTTAGCTGCTTAATTAGAAACGCGCGAAATGTTTCATCATCTTTAATTAACGGAGTTGTTCAAGGTTATAAATTCTAATGGTTGCTCCCCGTAGTAATGTACATGTTCTTCAAACTGTCCTGTGTAGGCCTGCTCACAAATACACTACTGAAGGAGGCTACCGGGTAAAAACGCGCCACAATGTTCTTTATGTATAGTTCGTAATTCTTTTGTACTATGGAGGGTTAATCATTTTTATCTTCTCTGTTATGGGCAAGTAGCTAGGTGAGGTAGGGTGTAATTAATAAAGCATTCGATTACAGTTGAATTTATTACCGGTGACCTTATGAAATAAACTTTTTCTTTCGTCTGTAATTAAATATTCGATTCTTTACATCCTTGAAACCACAGGAAAATGGGGGCTTTTTTTTAGCATGGATGATGTACGTGCAAAGCTCAAAACTAGTGTGATAGAGGGGCCTTACATGGGTTCTGTTAGCCTGGATACTGTACGTGCAAAGTTCAAAACTAGTGTAATAGAAATATACATATATGAATGGGCCTCACATGGGTTCTGGTAGCATGGATACTGTGCGTGCAAAGCTCAAAACTAGTGTGATAGGGATATGCATGTGTGACTGGGCCTTACATGGGTTCTGGTAGCATAGATACTCTGCGTGCAAAGCTCAAAACTAGTGTGATAGAGATATGCATGTATGACTGGGCCCCACATGGGTTCTGTTAGCATGGATACTGTGCGTGCAAAGCTTAAAACTAGTGTGATAGGCAAGTGCATGTATGACTGGGCCTCATATGGGTTCTGATAGCCTGGATACTGTGCATACAAAGCTGAAAACTAGTGTGATAGGGACATGCATGTGTGACTGGGCTTTACATGGGTTCTGTTAGCATTGATGCAGTGCGTACAAAGCTCAAAACTAGTGTTATAGAGATATGCATGTATGACTGGGCCTTACATGGGTTCTGTTGGCATGGATGCTGTGCGTGCGGAGCTCAAAACTAGTGTGATAGTGATATGCATGTATGACTGGGCCTCACATGGGTTCTGTTAGCCTGGATACTGTGCGTGCAAAGCTCAAAACTAGTGTGATAGGCAAATGCATGTATGACTGGGCCTCACATGGCTTCTGGTAGCATGGATGCTGTGCGTGCAAAGCACAAAACTAGTGTGATAGGGATATGCATGTATGACTGGGCCTCACAGGGCTTCTGGTAGCATGGATGCTGTGCGTGCAAAGCTCAAAACTAGTGTGATAGGCATATGCATGTATGACTGGGCCTCACAGGGCTTCTGGTAGCAAACCCCAAGCACGCTTCTGGTAACATGGATGCTGTGCGTGCAAAGCTCAAAACTAGTGTGATAGGCATATGCATGTATGAATGGGCCTCACAGGGCTTCTGGTAGCATGGATACTGTGCGTGCAAAGCACAAAACTAGTGTGATAGGCATATGCATGTATGAATGGGCCTCACAGGGCTTCTGGTAGCACGTATACTGTGCGTGCAAAGCACAAAACTAGTGTGATAGGGATATGCATGTATGAATGGGCCTCACAGGGCTTCTGGTAGCATGGATACTGTGCGTGCAAAGCACAAAACTAGTGAGATACATGTAGGGATTACATGTATGACTGGCCCTAACTTGGGTTCTGTTAGCATGGATACTGTACGTACAAAGCTCAAAACTAGTGTGATAGGGACATACATGTATGACTGGGCCTCACATGGGTTCTGTTAGCCTGGATACTATGCGTGCAAAGCTCAAAACTAGTGTGATAGGGACATGCATGTGTGACTGGGCCTAACATGGGTTCTGTTAGCATTGATGCAGTGCGTACAAAGCTCAAAGCTAGGTGACACCCGCAGTATATAAAACTGGACCTCACGGAATATATCTGTGTTAGCATGGATGCTGTTCAAACCGGACAGAGTAAGGATTTAACTGACAATCTTGGTGCTCTTATAACAACAGTCGAAGTATACCATTCGGACAGAAATAACGTTATCAGATAGTCAAGCTATAAAAGAAAGAAACGAGCGGTCAAGACAGAGTTATACTTGCTCTCAAAACAAAGGGGGATGTCATTAATGTGTTCTTCGCGCATCTTTCTTACATGGAGAGTGATGTGTTTAATTGTATTTATTTACCTGATTGTTGTTTAAAGTCATATTAAGGACTATTTCACGTCTATTTATTAATTTATTTGTTGTGTTACAACTTACTCAAGAATATTTCACTCATACGACCGCAGCCAGCATTGTGGTGGGAGGAAACCGGGCAGAATCTATGCGTTGAAACAGAAATTCCTATACCAGATGAACGTTCCTGGTCAATAATCGCAAATCAAATTCCCAGAGCAAGGAAGAAAGCCATGACAATCATCAGGTTTCTCTCAGACCTGCCAATGTATAGCGGGAGAGGAAGCCAACATGAGCTGGACTTGAACTCATAGCAACCGCATTGGTGAGGGCTCCTAGCTCATTGCACCGCGCGGTAGGCTAACCACATCGGTCACGGAGCCTCCCTTTTCACTTATAAGGCGATGTTTTAGTGTTTGCGGGTGTAAGAAACCGGAGTGCCGAGGTAAATCATTTACCTTTGGCAATCTACTCACGAACTTTCCGACGGGTGACGCACAGATACACGGTATATCCACACAATATTGGCAGAAGACAAGTGGTGCCGGGCAAACGGTCACGAGCCCAACCCTTCTAAAACATTAGAGCTGTACGCCATATCGTGGCGACCAAGCCCAAAGAAACGCGTGTTTGTCCACAGCTTGACATCTTATGTGTCTTGTGCAGCTGTACTAAAGGAGTTCTGTTAGATGCAGCCCTCCAGCGCTCACTGTCCACGGATTCGTTCTCGATTCATCCACAACGTTCACTATTCCTACATGTACTCCGATTTATCCCCAACGTTCAATCTTCATGATACATCTACAATGATCATTATCCATTCCTCAACAACGTTCACCATCCATGCATGTTACCACACTCGATTCCTCCACAACGTTCACCATCCATGCATGTTACCACACTCGATTCCTCCACAACGTTCACCATCCATGCATGTTACCACACTCGATTCATCCACAACGTTCACCATCCATGCATGTTACCACACTCGATTCCTCCACAACGTTCACCATCCATGCATGTTACCACACTCGATTCCTCCACAACGTTCACCATCCATGCATGGTACCACACTCGATTCCTCCACAACGTTCACCATCCATGCATGTTACCACACTCGATTCATCCACAACGTTCACCATCCATGCATGTTACCACACTCGATTCCTCCACAACGTTCACCATCCATGCATGTTACCACACTCGATTCCTCCACAACGTTCACCATCCATGCATGTTACCACACTCGATTCCTCCACAACGTTCACCATCCATGCATGTTACCACACTCGATTCATCCACAACGTTCACCATCCATGCATGTTACCACACTCGATTCATCCACAACGTTCACCATCCATGCATGTTACCACACTCGATTCCTCCACAACGTTCACCATCCATGCATGTTACCACACTCGATTCATCCACAACGTTCACCATCCATGCATGTTACCACACTCGATTCATCCACAACGTTCACCATCCATGCATGTTACCACACTCGATTCATCCACAACGTACATTATCTATGCCTGAAACCACACTCGATTCATCTACAACGTTCACTGCCCATACATGTAAGCACACTCGATTCATCCACAACGTTCACCATCCATGCATGTTACCACACTCGATTCATCCACAACATTCACCATCCATGCATGTTACCACACTCGATTCATCCACAACGTTCACCATCCATGCATGTTACCACACTCGATTCCTCCACAACGTTCACCATCCATGCATGTTACCGCACTCGATTCATCCACAACGTTCACCATCCATGCATGTTACCACACTCGATTCATCCACAACGTTCACCATCCATGCATGTTACCACACTCGACTCATCCACAACGTTCACCATCCATGCATGTTACCACACTCGATTCATCCACAACGTTCACCATCCATGCATGTTACCACATTCGATTCCTCCACAACGTTCACCATCCATGCATGTTACCACACTCGATTCATCCACAACGTTCACCATCCATGCATGTTACCAGACTCGATTCATCCACAACGTTCACCATCCATGCATGTTACCACACTCGATTCCTCCACAACGTTCACCATCCATGCATGTTACCACACTCGATTCCTCCACAACGTTCACCATCCATGCATGTTACCACACTCGATTCCTCCACAACGTACATTATTTATGTCTGTAACCACACTCGATTCATCCACAACGTTCACTGCCCATACATGTAAGCACACTCGATTCATCCACAACGTTCACCATCCATGCATGTTACCACACTCGATTCATCCACAACGTTTACCATCCATGCATGTTACCACGCTCGATTCATCCACAACGTTCACCATCCATGCATGGTACCACACTCGATTCCTCCACAACGTTCACCATCCATGCATGTAACCACACTCGATTCATCCACAACGTTCACCATCCATGCATGGTACCACGCTCGATTCCTCCACAACGTTCACCATCCATGCATGGTACCACACTCGATTCATCCACAACGTTCACCATCCATGCATGTTACCACACTCGATTCATCCACAACGTTCACCATCCATGCATGGTACCACACTCGATTCCTCCACAACGTTCACCATCCATGCATGTTACCACACTCGATTCATCCACAACGTTCACCATCCATGCATGTTACCACACTCGATTCATCCACAACGTACATTATCTATGTCTGTAACCACACTCGATTCATCCACAACGTTCACTGCCCATACATGTAAGCACACTCGATTCATCCACAACGTTCACCATCCATGCATGGTACCACACTCAATTCATCCACAACGCTCACCATCCATGCATGGTACCACACTCGATTCATCCACAACGTTCACCATCCATGCATGTTACCACACTCGTTTCCTCCACAACGTTCACCATCCATGCATGGTACCACACTCGATTCCTCCACAACGTTCACCATCCATGCATGGTACCACACTCGATTCATCCACAACGTTCACCATCCATGCATGGTACCACACTCGATTCCTCCACAACGTTCACCATCCATGCATGTAACCACACTCGATTCCTCCACAACGTTCACCATCCATGCATGGTACCACGCTCGATTCCTCCACAACGTTCACCATCCATGCATGGTACCACACTCGATTCATCCACAACGTTCACCATCCATGCATGGTACCACACTCGATTCATCCACAACGTTCACCATCCATGCATGTTACCACACTCGATTCATCCACAACGTTCACCATCCATGCATGGTACCACACTCGATTCCTCCACAACGTTCACCATCCATGCATGTTACCACACTCGATTCATCCACAACGTTCACCATCCATGCATGTTACCACACTCGATTCATCCACAACGTACATTATCTATGTCTGTAACCACGCTCGATTCATCCACAACGTTCACTGCCCATACATGTAAGCACACTCGATTCATCCACAACGTTCACCATCCATGCATGTTACCACACTCGATTCATCCACAACATTCACCATCCATGCATGTTACCACGCTTGATTCATCCACAACGTTCACCATCCATGCATGGTACCACACTCGATTCCTCCACAACGTTCACTATCCATGCATGTAACCACACTCGATTCCTCCACAACGTTCACCATCCATGCATGGTACCACGCTCGATTCCTCCACAACGTTCACCATCCATGCATGTTACCACACTCGATTCATCCACAACGTTCACCATCCATGCATGTTACCACACTCGATTCATCCACAACGTTCACCATCCATGCATGGTACCACACTCGATTCCTCCACAACGTTCACCATCCATGCATGGTACCACACTCGATTCATCCACAACGTTCATCATCCATGCATGTTACCACACTCGATTCATCCACAACGTTCACCATCCATGCATGGTACCACACTCGATTCCTCCACAACGTACATTATCTATGTCTGTAACCACACTCGATTCATCCACAACGTTTACCATCCATGCATGTTACCACACTCGATTCATCCACAACGTTCACTATCCATGCATGTAAGCACACTCGATTCCTCCACAACGTACATTATCTATGTCTGTAACCACACTCGATTCATCCACAACGTTCACTGCCCATACATGGTACCACACTCGATTCATCCACAACGTTCACCATCCATGCATGTTACCACACTCGATTCATCCACAACGTTCACCATCCATGCATGTAAGCACACTCGATTCATCCACAACGTTCACCATCCATGCATGTTACCACACTTCGATTCATCCACAACGTTCACCATCCATGCATGGTACCACACTCGATTCCTCCACAACGTTCACCCATCCATGCATGTTACCACACTCGATTCATCCACAACGTTCACCATCCATGCATGGTACCACGCTCGATTCCTCCACAACATTCACCATCCATGCATGTTACCAAACTCGATTCATCCACAACGTTCACCATCCATGCATGTAAGCACACTCGATTCATCCACAACGTTTACCATCCATGCATGTTACCACACTCGATTCATCCACAACGTTCACTATCCATGCATGTAAGCACACTCGATTCATCCACAACGTTCACTGCCCATACATGGTACCACACTCGATTCATCCACAACGTTCACCATCCATGCATGTTACCACACTCGATTCATCCACAACGTTCACCATCCATGCATGTAAGCACACTCGATTCCTCCACAAATCCATACATGTTACCCACACTCGATTCATCCACAACGTTTACCATCCATGCATGTTACCACACTCAATTCATCCACAACGTTCACCATCCATGCATGTAAGCACACTCGATTCAATCCACAACGTTCACCATCCATGCATGTTACCACACTCGATTCATCCACAACGTTTACCATCCATGCATGTTACCATGCTCGATTCCTCTACAACGTTCACCATCCATGCATGGTACCACACTCGATTCCTCCACAACGTTCATCATCCATGCATGTAACCACACTCGATTCATCCACAACGTTCACCATCCATGCATGTTACCACACTCGATTCATCCACAACGTTCACCATCCATGCATGTTACCACACTCGATTCCTCCACAACGTTCACCATCCATGCATGGTACCACACTCGATTCCTCCACAACGGTTCACCATCCATGCATGGTACCACACTCGATTCATCCACAACGTTCACCATCCATGCATGTTACCACACTCGATTCCTCCACAACGTACATTATCTATGTCTGTAACCACACTCGATTCATCCACAACGTTCACTGCCCATACATGTAAGCACACTCGATTCATCCACAACGTTCACCATCCATGCATGTTACCACACTCGATTCATCCACAACGTTTACCATCCATGCATGTTACCACGCTCGATTCATCCACAACGTTCACCATCCATGCATGGTACCACACTCGATTCCTCCACAACGTACATTATCTATGTCTGTAACCACACTCGATTCATCCACAACGTTCACCCATCCATGCATGTTACCACACTCGATTCATCCACAACATTCACCATCCATGCATGTTACCACGCTTGATTCATCCACAACGTTCACCATCCATGCATGGTACCACACTCGATTCCTCCACAACGTTCACCATCCATGCATGGAACCACACTCGATTCCTCCACAACGTTCACCATCCATGCATGGTACCACGCTCGATTCATCCACAACGTTCACCATCCATGCATGTTACCACACTCGATTCATCCACAACGTTCACCATCCATGCATGTTACCACACTCGATTCCTCCACAACGTACATTATCTATGTCTGTAACCACACTCGATTCATCCACAACGTTTACCATCCATGCATGGTACCACACTCGATTCATCCACAACGTTCACCATCCATGCATGGTACCACACTCGATTCCTCCACAACGTTCACCATCCATGCATGTTACCACACTCGATTCCTCCACAACGTACATTATCTATGTCTGTAACCACACTCGATTCATCCACAACGTTCACTGCCATACATGTAAGCACACTCGATTCATCCACAACGTTCACCATCCATGCATGTTACCACACTCGATTCATCCACAACGTTTTATCATCCATGCATGTTTACCACGCTCGATTCATCCACAACGTTCACCATCCATGCATGGTACCACACTCGATTCCTCCACAACGTTCACCATCCATGCATGTAACCACACTCGATTCATCCACAACGTTCACCATCCATGCATGGTACCACGCTCGATTCTCCACAACGTTCACCATCCATGCATGGTACCACACTCGATTCATCCACAACGTTCACCATCCATGCATGTTACCACACTCGATTCCTCCACAACGTTCACCATCCATGCATGGTACCACACTCGATTCATCCACAACGTTCACCATCCATGCATGTTACCACACTCGATTCATCCACAACGTTCACCATCCATGCATGGTACCACACACTCGATTCCTCCACAACGTTCACCATCCATGCATGTTACCACACTCGATTCCTCCACAACGTTCACCATCCATGCATGGTACCACGCTCGATTCATCCACAACGTTCACCATCCATGCATGTTACCACACTCGATTCATCCACAACGTTCACCATCCATGCATGTAAGCACACCCGATTCCTCACAACGTTCACCATCCATGCATGTTACCACACTCGATTCATCCACAACGTTCACCATCTATGCATGGTACCACACTCGATTCCTCCACAACGTACATTATCTATGTCTGTAACCACACTCGATTCATCCACAACGTTCCACTGCCCATACATGGTACCACACTCGATTCACCCACAACGTTCACCATCCATGCATGTTACCACACTCGATTCATCCACAACGTTCACCATCCATGCATGTAAGCACACTCGATTCATCCACAACGTTCACCATCCATGCATGTTACCACACTCGATTCATCCACAAACGTTTACCATCCATGCATGTTACACACTCATTCATCCACAACGTTCACACATGCATGCCATGTTACCAGACTCGATTCATCCACAACGTTTACCATCCATGCATGTTACCCACGCTCGATTCATCCACAACGTTCACCATCCATGCATGGTACCACACCCGATTCATCCACAACGTTCACCATCCATGCATGGTACCACACTCGATTCCTCCACAACGTACATTATCTATGTCTGTAAACCACACTCGATTCATCCACAACGTTCACTGCCCATACATGGTACCACACTCGATTCATCCACAACGTTCACCATCCATGCATGTTACCACACTCGATTCATCCACAACGTTCACCATCCATGCATGTTACCACACTCGATTCATCCACAACGTTTACCATCCATGCATGTTACCACACTCGATTCATCCACAACGTTCACTATCCATGCATGTAAGCACACCTCGATTCCTACACAACGTACATTATCTATGTCTGTAACCACACTCGATTCATCCACAACGTTCACTGCCCATCCATGGTACCATACTCGATTCATCCACAACGTTCACCATCCATGCATGTTACCACACTCGATTCATCCACAACGTTCACCATCCATGCATGTAAGCACACTCGATTCATCCACAACGTTCACCATCCATGCATATTACCACACTCGATTCATCCACAACGTTTACATCCATGCATGTTACCACACTCAATTCATCCACAACGTTCACCATCCATGCATGTTACCAGACTCGATTCATCCACAACGTTTACCATCCATGCATGTTACCACGCTCGATTCATCCACAACGTTCACTGCCCATACATGTAAGCACACTCGATTCATCCACAACGTTCACCATCCATGCATGGTACCACGCTCGATTCATCCACAACGTTCACCATCCATGCATGTTACCACACTCGATTCCTCCACAACGTTCACCATCCATGCATGTTACCACACTCGATTCATCCACAACGTTCACTGCCCATACATGTAAGCACACTCGATTCATCCACAACGTTCACCATCCATGCATGTTACCACACTCGATTCATCCACAACATTCACCATCCATGCATGTTACCACACTCGATTCATCCACAACGTTCACCATCCATGCATGTTACCACACTCGATTCCTCCACAACGTTCACCATCCATGCATGTTACCACACTCGATTCATCACAAAGGTTTACCATCCATGCATGTTACCATGCTCGATTCATCCACAACGTTCACCATCCATGCATGGTACCACACTCGATTCCTCCACAACGTTCATCATCCATGCATGTAACCACACTCGATTCATCCACAACGTTCACTGCCCATACATGGTACCACACTCGATTCATCCACAACGTTCACCATCCATGCATGTTACCACACTCGATTCCTCCACAACGTTCACCATCCATGCATGGTACCACGCTCGATTCCTCCACAACGTTCATCATCCATGCATGTTACCACACTCGATTCATCCACAACGTTCACCATCCATGCATGGTACCACGCTCGATTCCTCCACAACGTTCACCATCCATGCATGTTACCACACTCGACTCATCCACAACGTTCACCATCCATGCATGTTACCACACTCGATTCATCCACAACGTTTACCATCCATGCATGTTACCACACTCGATTCATCCACAACGTTCACTATCCATGCATGTAAGCACACTCGATTCCTACACAACGTACATTATCTATGTCTGTAACCACACTCGATTCATCCACAACGTTCACTGCCCATACATGGTACCACACTCGATTCATCCACAACGTTCACCATCCATGCATGTTACCACACTCGATTCATCCACAACGTTCACCATCCATGCATGTAAGCACACTCGAATCATCCACAACGTTCACCATCCATGCATGTTACCACACTCGATTCATCCACAACGTTTACCATCCATGCATGTTACCACACTCAATTCATCCACAACGTTCACCATCCATGCATGTTACCAGACTCGATTCATCCACAACGTTTACCATCCATGCATGTTACCACACTCAATTCATCCACAACGTTCACCATCCATGCATGTTACCAGACTCGATTCATCCACAACGTTCACCATCCATGCATGGTACCACGCTCGATTCATCCACAACATTCACCATCCATGCATGTTACCACACTCGATTCATCCACAACGTTCACCATCCATGCATGTTACCACACTCGATTCCTCCACAACGTTCACCATCCATGCATGTTACCACACTCGATTCATCCACAAAGGTTTACCATCCATGCATGTTACCATGCTCGATTCATCCACAACGTTCACCATCCATGCATGGTACCACACTCGATTCATCCACAACGTTCACCATCCATGCATGTTACCACACTCGATTCATCCACAACGTTCACCATCCATGCATGTAAGCACACTCGATTCCTCCACAACGTACATTATCTATGTCTGTAACCACACTCGATTCATCCACAACGTTCACTGCCCATACATGGTACCACACTCGATTCATCCACAACGTTCACCATCCATGCATGTTACCACACTCGATTCATCCACAACGTTCACCATCCATGCATGTAAGCACACTCGATTCATCCACAACGTTCACCATCCATGCATGTTACCACACTCGATTCATCCACAACGTTTACCATCCATGCATGTTACCACACTCAATTCATCCACAACGTTCACCATCCATGCATGTTACCAGACTCGATTCATCCACAACGTTCACCATCCATGCATGGTACCACACTCGATTCATCCACAACGTTCACCATCCATGCATGGTACCACGCTCGATTCCTCCACACCGTTCACCATCCATGCATGTTACCACACTCGATTCATCCACAACGTTCACCATCCATGCATGTTACCACACTCGATTCATCCACAACGTTTACCATCCATGCATGTAAGCACACTCGATTCATCCACAACGTTCACCATCCATGCATGTTACCAGACTCGATTCATCCACAACGTTTACCATCCATGCATGTTACCACGCTCGATTCATCCACAACGTTCACTGCCCATACATGTAAGCACACTCGATTCATCCACAACGTTCACCATCCATGCATGGTACCACGCTCGATTCATCCACAACGTTCACCATCCATGCATGTTACCACACTCGATTCCTCCACAACGTTCACCATCCATGCATGTTACCACACTCGATTCATCCACAACGTTCACTGCCCATACATGTAAGCACACTCGATTCATCCACAACGTTCACCATCCATGCATGTTACCACACTCGATTCATCCACAACATTCACTATCCATGCATGTTACCACACTCGATTCATCCACAACGTTCACCATCCATGCATGTTACCACACTCGATTCCTCCACAACGTTCACCATCCATGCATGTTACCACACTCGATTCATCCACAAAGGTTTACCATCCATGCATGTTACCATGCTCGATTCATCCACAACGTTCACCATCCATGCATGGTACCACACTCGATTCCTCCACAACGTTCATCATCCATGCATGTAACCACACTCGATTCATCCACAACGTTCACCATCCATGCATGTTACCACACTCGATTCATCCACAACGTTCACCATCCATGCATGTTACCACACTCGATTCCTCCACAACGTTCACCATCCATGCATGTTACCACACTCGATTCCTCCACAACGTTCACCATCCATGCATGGTACCACACTCGATTCCTCCACAACGTTCACCATCCATGCATGGTACCACACTCGATTCATCCACAACGTTCACCATCCATGCATGTTACCACACTCGATTCATCCACAACGTACATTATCTATGTCTGTAACCACACTCGATTCATCCACAAGGTTCACTGCCCATACATGTCAGCACACTCGATTCATCCACAACGTTCACCATCCATGCATGTTACCACACTCGATTCATCCACAACATTCACCATCCATGCATGTTACCACGCTTGATTCATCCACAACGTTCATCATCCATGCATGTTACCACACTCGATTCCTCCACAACGTTCACCATCCATGCATGGTACCACACTCGATTCCTCCACAACGTTCACCATCCATGCATGTTACCACACTCGATTCCTCCACAACGTACATTATCTATGTCTGTAACCACACTCGATTCATCCACAACGTTCACTGCCCATACATGGTACCACACTCGATTCATCCACAACGTTCACCATCCATGCATGTTACCACACTCGATTCATCCACAACGTTTACCATCCTTGCATGTTACCACACTCAATTCATCCACAACGTTCACCATCCATGCATGTTACCAGACTCGATTCATCCACAACGTTTACCATCCATGCATGTTACCACGCTCGATTCATCCACAACGTTCACCATCCATGCATGGTACCACACTCGATTCATCCACAACGTTCACCATCCATGCATGGTACCACAGTCGATTCCTCCACAACGTACATTATCTATGTCTGTAACCACACTCGATTCATCCACAACGTTCACTGCCCATACATGGTACCACACTCGATTCATCCACAACGTTCACCATCCATGCATGTTACCACACTCGATTCCTCCACAACGTTCACCATCCATGCATGGTACCACGCTCGATTCCTCCACAACGTTCACCATCCATGCATGTTACCACACTCGATTCATCCACAACGTTCACCATCCATGCATGGTACCACGCTCGATTCCTCCACAACGTTCACCATCCATGCATGTTACCACACTCGATTCATCCACAACGTTCACCATCCATGCATGGTACCACACTCGATTCCTCCACAACGTTCACCATCCATGCATGGTACCACGCTCGATTCCTCCACAACGTTCACCATCCATGCATGTAAGCACACTCGATTCCTCCACAACGTACATTATCTATGTCTGTAACCACACTCGATCCATCCACAACGTTCACGGCCCATACATGGTACCACACTCGATTCATCCACAACGTTCACCATCCATGCATGTTACCACACTCGATTCATCCACAACGTTCACCATCCATGCATGTAAGCACACTCGATTCATCCACAACGTTCACCATCCATGCATGTTACCACACTCGATTCATCCACAACGTTTACCATCCTTGCATGTTACCACACTCAATTCATCCACAACGTTCACCATCCATGCATGTTACCAGACTCGATTCATCCACAACGTTTACCATCCATGCATGTTACCACGCTCGATTCATCCACAACGTTCACCATCCATGCATGGTACCACACTCGATTCATCCACAACGTTCACCATCCATGCATGGTACCACAGTCGATTCCTCCACAACGTACATTATCTATGTCTGTAACCACACTCGATTCATCCACAACGTTCACTGCCCATACATGGTACCACACTCGATTCATCCACAACGTTCACCATCCATGCATGTTACCACACTCAATTCATCCACAACGTTCACCATCCATGCATGTTACCAGACTCGATTCATCCACAACGTTTACCATCCATGCATGTTACCACGCTCGATTCATCCACAACGTTCACTGCCCATACATGTAAGCACACTCAATTCATCCACAACGTTCACCATCCATGCATGTAAGCACACTCGAATCATCCACAACGTTCACCATCCATGCATGTTACCACACTCGATTCATCCACAACGTTTACCATCCATGCATGTTACCACACTCAATTCATCCACAACGTTCACCATCCATGCATGTTACCAGACTCGATTCATCCACAACGTTTACCATCCATGCATGTTACCACGCTCGATTCATCCACAACGTTCACTGCCCATACATGTAAGCACACTCGATTCATCCACAACGTTCACCATCCATGCATGGTACCACGCTCGATTCATCCACAACATTCACCATCCATGCATGTTACCACACTCGATTCATCCACAACGTTCACCATCCATGCATGTTACCACACTCGATTCCTCCACAACGTTCACCATCCATGCATGTTACCACACTCGATTCATCCACAACGTTTACCATCCATGCATGTAAGCACACTCGATTCATCCACAACGTTCACCATCCATGCATGTAAGCACACTCGATTCATCCACAACGTTCACCATCCATGCATGTTACCAGACTCGATTCATCCACAACGTTTACCATCCATGCATGTTACCACGCTCGATTCATCCACAACGTTCACTGCCCATACATGTAAGCACACTCGATTCATCCACAACGTTCACCATCCATGCATGGTACCACGCTCGATTCATCCACAACGTTCACCATCCATGCATGTTACCACACTCGATTCCTCCACAACGTTCACTGCCCATACATGTAAGCACACTCGATTCATCCACAACGTTCACCATCCATGCATGTTACCACACTCGATTCATCCACAACATTCACTATCCATGCATGTTACCACACTCGATTCATCCACAACGTTCACCATCCATGCATGTTACCACACTCGATTCCTCCACAACGTTCACCATCCATGCATGTTACCACACTCGATTCATCCACAAAGGTTTACCATCCATGCATGTTACCATGCTCGATTCATCCACAACGTTCACCATCCATGCATGTTACCACACTCAATTCATCCACAACGTTCACCATCCATGCATGTTACCAGACTCGATTCATCCACAACGTTTACCATCCATGCATGTTACCACGCTCGATTCATCCACAACGTTCACTGCCCATACATGTAAGCACACTCGATTCATCCACAACGTTCACCATCCATGCATGGTACCACGCTCGATTCATCCACAACATTCACCATCCATGCATGTTACCACACTCGATTCATCCACAACGTTCACCATCCATGCATGTTACCACACTCGATTCCTCCACAACGTTCACCATCCATGCATGTTACCACACTCAATTCATCCACAACGTTCACCATCCATGCATGTTACCAGACTCGATTCATCCACAACGTTTACCATCCATGCATGTTACCACGCTCGATTCATCCACAACGTTCACTGCCCATACATGTAAGCACACTCAATTCATCCACAACGTTCACCATCCATGCATGTAAGCACACTCGAATCATCCACAACGTTCACCATCCATGCATGGTACCACGCTCGATTCATCCACAACATTCACCATCCATGCATGTTACCACACTCGATTCATCCACAACGTTCACCATCCATGCATGTTACCACACTCGATTCCTCCACAACGTTCACCATCCATGCATGTTACCACACTCGATTCATCCACAAAGGTTTACCATCCATGCATGTTACCATGCTCGATTCATCCACAACGTTCACCATCCATGCATGGTACCACACTCGATTCATCCACAACGTTCACCATCCATGCATGTTACCACACTCGATTCATCCACAACATTCACCATCCATGCATGTTACCACACTCGATTCATCCACAACGTTCACCATCCATGCATGTTACCACACTCGATTCATCCACAACGTTCACCATCCATGCATGGTTCCACGCTCGATTCCTCCACAACGTTCACCATCCATGCATGTTACCACACTCGATTCATCCACAACGTTCACCATCCATGCATGGTACCACGCTCGATTCCTCCACAACGTTCACCATCCATGCATGTTACCACACTCGATTCCTCCACAACGTTCACTGCCCATACATGTAAGCACACTCGATTCATCCACAACGTTCACCATCCATGCATGTTACCACACTCGATTCATCCACAACATTCACTATCCATGCATGTTACCACACTCGATTCATCCACAACGTTCACCATCCATGCATGTTACCACACTCGATTCCTCCACAACGTTCACCATCCATGCATGTTACCACACTCGATTCATCCACAAAGGTTTACCATCCATGCATGTTACCATGCTCGATTCATCCACAACGTTCACCATCCATGCATGTTACCACACTCAATTCATCCACAACGTTCACCATCCATGCATGTTACCAGACTCGATTCATCCACAACGTTTACCATCCATGCATGTTACCACGCTCGATTCATCCACAACGTTCACTGCCCATACATGTAAGCACACTCGATTCATCCACAACGTTCACCATCCATGCATGGTACCACGCTCGATTCATCCACAACATTCACCATCCATGCATGTTACCACACTCGATTCATCCACAACGTTCACCATCCATGCATGTTACCACACTCGATTCCTCCACAACGTTCACCATCCATGCATGTTACCACACTCGATTCATCCACAAAGGTTTACCATCCATGCATGTTACCATGCTCGATTCATCCACAACGTTCACCATCCATGCATGGTACCACACTCGATTCATCCACAACGTTCACCATCCATGCATGTTACCACACTCGATTCATCCACAACGTTCACCATCCATGCATGTAAGCACACTCGATTCCTCCACAACGTACATTATCTATGTCTGTAACCACACTCGATTCATCCACAACGTTCACTGCCCATACATGGTACCACACTCGATTCATCCACAACGTTCACCATCCATGCATGTTACCACACTCGATTCATCCACAACGTTCACCATCCATGCATGTAAGCACACTCGATTCATCCACAACGTTCACCATCCATGCATGTTACCACACTCGATTCATCCACAACGTTTACCATCCATGCATGTTACCACACTCGATTCATCCACAACGTTCACCATCCATGCATGTAAGCACACTCGATTCATCCACAACGTTCACCATCCATGCATGTTACCACACTCGATTCATCCACAACGTTTACCATCCATGCATGTTACCAGACTCGATTCATCCACAACGTTTACCATCCATGCATGTTACCACGCTCGATTCATCCACAACGTTCACCATCCATGCATGTTACCACACTCGATTCATCCACAACGTTCACCATCCATGCATGTTACCACACTCGATTCCTCCACAACGTTCACCATCCATGCATGTTACCACACTCGATTCATCCACAACGTTCACCATCCATGCATGTTACCACACTCGATTCATCCACAACGTTCACCATCCATGCATGTTACCACACTCGATTCATCCACAACGTTCACCATCCATGCATGTTACCACACTCGATTCATCCACAACGTTCACCATCCATGCATGTTACCACACTCGATTCCTCCACAACGTTCACCATCCATGCATGTTACCACACTCGATTCATCCACAACGTTCACCATCCATGCATGTTACCACACTCGATTCATCCACAACGTACATTATCTATGTCTGTAACCACACTCGATTCATCCACAACGTTCACTGCCCATACATGTAAGCACACTCGATTCATCCACAACGTTCACCATCCATGCATGTTACCACACTCGATTCATCCACAACGTTCACCATCCATGCATGGTACCACGCTCGATTCCTCCACAACGTTCACCATCCATGCATGTTACCACACTCGATTCATCCACAACGTTCACCATCCATGCATGGTACCACACTCGATTCCTCCACAACGTACATTATCTATGTCTGTAACCACACTCGATTCATCCACAACGTTCACTGCCCACACATGGTACCACACTCGATTCATCCACAACGTTCACCATCCATGCATGGTACCACACTCGATTCCTCCACAACGTTCACCATCCATGCATGTAACCACACTCGATTCCTCCACAACGTTCACCATCCATGCATGGTACCACGCTCGATTCATCCACAACGTTCATCATCCATGCATGTTACCACACTCGATTCCTCCACAACGTTCACCATCCATGCATGGTACCACACTCGATTCCTCCACAACGTTCACCATCCATGCCTGTTACCACACTCGATTCATCTACAACGTTTACCATCCATGCATGTTACCACACTCGATTCATCCACAACGTTCACCATCCATGCATGTAAGCACACTCGATTCCTCCACAACGTACATTATCTATGTCTGTAACCACACTCGATTCATCCACAACGTTCACCATCCATGCATGTTACCACACTCGATTCCTCCACAACGTTCACCATCCATGCATGGTACCACACTCGATTCCTCCACAACGTTCACCATCCATGCATGTTACCACACTCGATTCATCCACAACGTTCACCATCCATGCATGTTACCACACTCGATTCATCCACAACGTTTACCATCCATGCATGTTACCACACTCAATTCATCCACAACGTTCACCATCCATGCATGTTACCAGACTCGATTCATCCACAATGTTTACCATCCATGCATGTTACCACGCTCGATTCATCCACAACGTTCACTGCCCATACATGTAAGCACACTCGATTCATCCACAACGTTCACCATCCATGCATGGTACCACGCTCGATTCATCCACAACGTTCACCATCCATGCATGTTACCACACTCGATTCCTCCACAACGTTCACCATCCATGCATGTTACCACACTCGATTCATCCACAACGTTCACTGCCCATACATGTAAGCACACTCGATTCATCCACAACGTTCACCATCCATGCATGTTACCACACTCGATTCATGCACAACATTCACCATCCATGCATGTTACCACACTCGATTCATCCACAACGTTCACCATCCATGCATGTTACCACACTCGATTCATCCACAACGTTCACCATCCATGCATGGTACCACACTCGATTCCTCCACAACGTTCACCATCCATGCATGGTACCACACTCGATTCATCCACAACGTTTACCATCCATGCATGTTACCACACTCGATTCATCCACAACGTTCACCATCCATGCATGGTACCACGCTCGATTCCTCCACAACGTTCACCATCCATGCATGGTACCACACTCGATTCCTCCACAACGTTCACCATCCATGCATGGTACCACACTCGATTCCTCCACAACGTACATTATCTATGTCTGTAACCACACTCGATTCATCCACAACGTTCACTGCCCATACATGGTACCACACTCGATTCATCCACAACGTTCACCATCCATGCATGTTACCACACTCGATTCATCCACAACGTTCACCATCCATGCATGGTACCACACTCGATTCCTCCACAACGTTCACCATCCATGCATGGTACCACACTCGATTCATCCACAACGTTTACCATCCATGCATGTTACCACACTCGATTCATCCACAACGTTCACCATCCATGCATGGTACCACGCTCGATTCCTCCACAACGTTCACCATCCATGCATGTTACCACACTCGATTCATCCACAACGTTTACCATCCATGCATGGTACCACGCTCGATTCCTCCACACCGTTCACCATCCATGCATGTTACCACACTCGATTCATCCACAACGTTCACCATCCATGCATGTTACCACACTCGATTCATCCACAACGTTTACCATCCATGCATGTTACCACACTCGATTCATCCACAACGTTCACTATCCATGCATGTAAGCACACTCGATTCCTACACAACGTACATTATCTATGTCTGTAACCACACTCGATTCATCCACAACGTTCACTGCCCATACATGTAAGCACACTCGATTCATCCACAACGTTCACCATCCATGCATGTTACCACACTCGATTCATCCACAACATTCACCATCCATGCATGTTACCACGCTTGATTCATCCACAACGTTCACCATCCATGCATGTTACCACACTCGATTCATCTACAACGTTTACCATCCATTCATGTTACCACACTCGATTCATCCACAACGTTCACCATCCATGCATGTAAGCACACTCGATTCCTCCACAACGTACATTATCTATGTCTGTAACCACACTCGATTCATCCACAACGTTCACTGCCCATAAATGGTACCACACTCGATTCATCCACAACGTTCACCATCCATGCATGGTACCACACTCGATTCATCCACAACGTTTACCATCCATGCATGTTACCACTCTCGATTCATCCACAACGTTCACCATCCATGCATGTTACCACACTCGATTCATCCACAACGTTCACCATCCATGCATGTTACCACACTCGATTCCTCCACAACGTTCACCATCCATGCATGGTACCACACTCGATTCATCCACAACGTTCACCATCCATGCATGGTACCACACTCGATTCCTCCACAACGTTCACCATCCATGCATGGTACCACACTCGATTCCTCCACAACGTTCACCATCCATGCATGGTACCACACTCGATTCATCCACAACATTCACCATCCATGCATGTTACCACGCTTGATTCATCCACAACGTTCACCATCCATGCATGGTACCACACTCGATTCCTCCACAACGTTCACCATCCATGCATGGTACCACACTCGATTCATCCACAACGTTCACCATCCATACATGTAAGCACACTCGATTCATCCACAACGTTCACCATCCATGCATGGTACCACGCTCGATTCATCCACAACGTTCACCATCCATGCATGTTACCACACTCGATTCATCCACAACGTTCACCATCCATGCATGTTACCACACTCGATTCATCTACAACGTTTACCATCCATGCATGTTACCACACTCGATTCATCCACAACGTTCACCATCCATGCATGTAAGCACACTCGATTCCTCCACAACGTACATTATCTATGTCTGTAACCACACTCGATTCATCCACAACGTTCACTGCCCATACATGGTACCACACTCGATTCATCCACAACGTTCACCATCCATGCATGTTACCAGACTCGATTCATCCACAACGTTTACCATCCATGCATGTTACCACGCTCGATTCATCCACAACGTTCACCATCCATGCATGGTACCACACTCGATTCATCCACAACGTTCACCATCCATGCATGGTACCACACTCGATTCCTCCACAACGTACATTATCTATGTCTGTAACCACACTCGATTCATCCACAACGTTCACTGCCCATACATGGTACCACACTCGATTCATCCACAACGTTCACCATCCATGCATGTTACCACACTCGATTCCTCCACAACGTTCACCATCCATGCATGGTACCACACTCGATTCCTCCACAACGTTCACCATCCATGCATGGTACCACACTCGATTCATCCACAACGTTTACCATCCATGCATGTTACCACACTCGATTCATCCACAACGTTTACCATCCATGCATGGTACCACGCTCGATTCCTCCACAACGTTCACCATCCATGCATGGTACCACGCTCGATTCCTCCACAACGTTCATCATCCATCCCTCTTACCACACTCGATTCATCCACAACGTTCACCATCCATGCATGTTACCACACTCGATTCATCTACAACGTTTACCATCCATGCATGTTACCACACTCGATTCATCCACAACGTTCACCATCCATGCATGTAAGCACACTCGATTCCTCCACAACGTACATTATCTATGTCTGTAACCACACTCGATTCATCCACAACGTTCACTGCCCATACATGGTACCACACTCGATTCATCCACAACGTTCACCATCCATGCATGTAAGCACACTCGATTCATCCACAACGTTCACCATCCATGCATGTTACCACACTCGATTCATCCACAACGTTCACCATCCATGCATGTTACCACACTCGATTCATCCACAACGTTCACCATCCATGCATGTTACCACACTCGATTCATCCACAACGTTCACCATCCATGCATGTTACCACACTCGATTCATCCACAACGTTCACCATCCATGCATGTTACCACACTCGATTCATCCACAACGTTCACCATCCATGCATGTTACCACACTCGATTCCTCCACAACGTTCACCATCCATGCATGGTACCACACTCGATTCATCCACAACGTACATTATCTATGTCTGTAACCACACTCGATTCATCCACAACGTTCACTGCCCATACATGGTACCACACTCGATTCATCCACAACGTTCACCATCCATGCATGGTACCACACTCGATTCCTCCACAACGTTCACCATCCATGCATGTAACCACACTCGATTCCTCCACAACGTTCACCATCCATGCATGGTACCACGCTCGATTCATCCACAACGTTCATCATCCATGCATGTTACCACACTCGATTCATCCACAACGTTCACCATCCATGCATGGTACCACACTCGATTCCTCCACAACGTACATTATCTATGTCTGTAACCACACTCGATTCATCCACAACGTTCACTGCCCATACATGGTACCACACTCGATTCATCCACAACGTTCACCATCCATGCATGGTACCACACTCGATTCATCCACAACGTTCACCATCCATGCATGGTACCACACTCGATTCATCCACAACGTTCACCATCCATGCATGTTACCACACTCGATTCCTCCACAACGTTCACCATCCATGCATGGTACCACACTCGATTCCTCCACAACGTTCACCATCCATGCCTGTTACCACACTCGATTCATCTACAACGTTTACCATCCATGCATGTTACCACACTCGATTCATCCACAACGTTCACCATCCATGCATGTAAGCACACTCGATTCCTCCACAACGTACATTATCTATGTCTGTAACCACACTCGATTCATCCACAACGTTCACCATCCATGCATGTTACCACACTCGATTCCTCCACAACGTTCACCATCCATGCATGGTACCACACTCGATTCCTCCACAACGTTCACCATCCATGCATGTTACCACACTCGATTCATCCACAATGTTCACCATCCATGCATGTTACCACACTCGATTCATCCACAACGTTTACCATCCATGCATGGTACCACACTCGATTCATCCACAACGTTCACCATCCATGCATGTAAGCACACTCGATTCCTCCACAACGTACATTATCTATGTCTGTAACCACACTCGATTCATCCACAACGTTCACTGCCCATACATGGTACCACACTCGATTCATCCACAACGTTCACCATCCATGCATGTTACCACACTCGATTCATCCACAACGTTCACCATCCATGCATGTAAGCACACTCGATTCATCCACAACGTTCACCATCCATGCATGTTACCACACTCGATTCATCCACAACGTTTACCATCCATGCATGTTACCACACTCAATTCATCCACAACGTTCACCATCCATGCATGTAAGCACACTCGATTCATCCACAACGTTCACCATCCATGCATGTTACCACACTCGATTCATCCACAACGTTTACCATCCATGCATGTTACCACCCTCGATTCATCCACAACGTTCACCATCCATGCATGGTACCACACTCGATTCCTCCACAACGTTCACCATCCATGCATGTAACCACACTCGATTCCTCCACAACGTTCACCATCCATGCATGGTACCACGCTCGATTCATCCACAACGTTCACCATCCATACATGTAACCACACTTGATTCATCCAGAACGTCCACTACACATACATGTAACCACACTTGATTCATCCAGAACGTCCACTACATATACATGTAACCACACTTGATTCATCCACAACGTTCACTATTCATACATGTAACCACATTCGACTCATCCACAAAGTTCACTGCCCATACATGTAACCACACTCGATCCATCCAAATATTTTTGGTTCTTCGTTCGAATCTGAGCATAATAGAATTAGTTTTCATCTTTTTGAAACATCCATATAACAAAGGTATATAAATGTGAGAAAAAACGCAAAAAAATATATTAATGACATAAAGAGGCTGTATATTTATATATTTACTTACATTTTATATATTTTGCTTTTATTTTAATTATATTTTTGCACAATTAATAACAATCCGTCAACGGTGTCAGAAGTGCGGTGATATTTACAGCATGAGCAACCATATATGATGTGTGATGTATACTGTATGAACATGAAGATGAACACGAACAGGTATTACGCTCCACAAGGTATTTCCGTTCAGGAGCACGTTGAAACACGATTCCAACACCCAGACATTTCCGTTTGGCATAATAGATACGTCCAGCAAAACGGTGTACGAAGTAGAGAAAACAGAACTTAATACCAGGGAAAGAGGTTATCAAACAAACGAAGCTAACAGAACAATACAGAAACCCAGCGAAGTGGTACTGTCCGAGTTGGCGACAAGCGTAACCAGTTGGTTTCAACGTATCACTCAATAAAATAGCACAATGCTCATTTAAATTCGATGTCACTCGCTAGACTACAGCTGCAAGGGCAAAGTGTATGTTTGAACAGAGTGCTACACACAGCGCAGTGCAATATTCCGCAGTCACAACCACTTTAGGGAAATCCAATATGGATTCCATTTTACGATATAATCTTATTCACATTTCCGAATTACCAATTCCCGATCAGGATTGGAAGTGATCGGTGACAACAATTTTGGTTTAATGATGTTTGGTTTGCATGACCCTTTTCCCCCTCAAATGCAGCAAAATATTTAAGCCATACATCATTAATTAACTCCCTTTGTTATTAGAGGATTAAACCTATTTGAAACCATAAAAGTGAGAGGAGGAGAAAAGACCACAGGATGACACAAGATCATAGGATGACAGAAGACCCGGGGATGACTTAAGACGCTAAGGCGACGAAAGAGGCTAGGGCGACAAAAGATGGTAGGATGACAGAAGACGCTAGGATGACAGAAGACTGTAGGATGAGAGAAGACGTTAGGATGACAGAAGACGCTAGGATGACAGAAGACTGTAGGATGACAGAAGACCATAGGATGACAGAAGACGCTAGGATAACAGAAGACTGTAGGATGAGAGAAGACTGTAGGATGAGAGAAGACGTTATTATGACAGAAGACGCTAGGATGACAGAAGACTGTAGGATGACAGAAGACGCTAGGATGACAGAAGACGCTAGGATGACAGAAGACCATAGGATGACAGAAGACGCTAGGATGACAGAAGACGCTAGGATGACAGAAGACCATAGGATGACAGAAGACGCTAGGATGACAGAAGACTGTAGGATGACAGAAGACGCTAGGATGACAGAAGACTGTAGGATGACAGAAGACGCTAGGATGACAGAAGAACATAGGATGACAGAAGACGCTAGGATGACAGAAGACTATAGGATGTACAGTATGTAGGACAGTGTGGTAAAAGGTCAAGAAAACAGGGTTCTTAAAACTTCAACACATATAACCCTTGATCTCTGTTCATAGAAACGACAGGGATTCTCAGGGAGCATTGACTTAAGTTTGGAATGTAGGATGAATGGAAAAGACAGACAAGCAGGCCAGATAACAACACTACATTCCGCTTCCTGAGGTTTGAAATCATTCGTATTCAATCTCATGTTAACATCTGGAGTTAACTTCAGGATACAAACAAGTAGGTGGATGGATATGGATACTGACATTCTAGAATTCTTGGCAAATCTGCAAACTTCTTTCAGAATACTCAAAGAAATACTGCAAATCCATTTTCAATCAAGCTTTTAGCGGTCAAGTTTTTCCAAAATCCAAGGACTTCACAAACCAATGACTGTGAAGCTTCTGTAATCAGTGAAAAACACATATTTCAGTTCAATTTCTCCAATCTAAGGTCAGTTTCTGAAGCTTCTGTAGTCAGCAAACCACATATATTTCAGTTCAGTTTCTCCATTCTAAAGTCTTGGTCAGCTCCTGAACCTTCTGTAGTCAGCAAACCACATATATTTCAGTTCAGTTTCTCCATTCTACATCAGCCCCTGAAACTTCTGTGCTCAATTAACCAGGCTCTTCATTATACTTTCTCTGTTGACACTAAACCATTCTTCTGGAGTCCAGAAGTAGAAAGCACAAATTTTCGTCTAATTTCCCCATTCCAAAGCCTTGACAAACTCTTCTTCTGAAAATGACAACATCTTTGCTGCTTCTATATGCATCTGAAAACAAATCAAACATATACATGAAAACATATGTACAAGAGAATTGGGTAAAAAAAACTTACAATGTACTTAGCTAGGAAACCACAAGAGTTTTAGCTGAGACTCTTTGTGAGAGGCCTCTGGTTCAATGGCATGGGTTCCGTGATAAACTTGAATTTGGAGCTACATTCAGCTGTACATGTAGAGTCCAGCTTGTGGCCTGGCTTCACCACATGCCGGAAGAGCAATGTTTTAATCTAATGGGCCAGCTCATGCTGACTTCCTCTCCTGTCCTTCATGAATATGTACATTAGGAAGGCCTGACAGGAACCTGCGGATGGTCTCCCCCGGGCTCTGCCCGGTTTTCTCCCAACATAATGCTTACCAAAATATTCTTGATTACAACGTAAAACGCGAATCAAGAAAACTAACTAGTACATGTACATCTACTTGGTTTGTGTAACATTGCTATCTGACTCCATTTTCACAAAACTTCATAGATACATGTACATCATTCATAACTTTCTTGAAAATAACATTGCCGTTTACAATTTTAACTCAAAATAACATTGCCTTTTACCTCTTTAACCGAAAATAACAGCCTTTGAATTATAGGAAATATCCTGGAGGTTAAACCCTAAGGTTTAGATCCCCACCTCACTGTACTGTACACAAACCTTCTGCCTTTTCAGAATATCAATGAGTTTAAGTTGTTTTTTAAACCCAGCCATGAGCTCGTTTTTCTGTTTTTCCAGGCGCTTATTCTCAGCTATCAGCTGCTCTACCCTTTTCTTCTCTTGTACTGTAGTGTCCTGAGAAAAGGAAAATACAATACTGCTCACTATACTTTCTCATTTGTGCAGTGATTGGTCATAAAATCATGTACATTCCATCACAATGCTTTCAGAAGATGAGACAGCTAAGCTGACTATTGGCTGAACACAATGCATGACCTTGACTCATGACAGAGGTCATTTCTTGCATTTCACCAAGGACATTTATAGTCACCGAGTCATACTCAACTCAACCATGAGCCTTCAACTGCTGTTTCTACTTGGCACAGGTACATACAGACATGACAGATTTACCTTGGCTGATGACTTGGCCTTTGTACAGCCCCTCTTTGTACCTGTTCTCCTCCTCCACAGCGCTGTCTAACCGCAGCTCTGTCGGTCCTTGTGCTGTCAGTTGCTGTTTCTACCTGGCACAGGTACACACAGACATGACAGACTTACCTTGGCTGATGACTTGGCCTTGTACAGCTCCTCCTTGTACCTGTTCACCTACTCCACAGCCCTGTTTAACCTAACCTCAGTCGCTCCTTGTGCTGTCAGTTACTGTTTCTACCTGCCACAGGTACATACAGACATAACAGACTTACCTTGGCTGATGACTTGGCCTTGTACAGCTGCTCCTTGTACCTGTTCACCTCCTCCACAGCCCTGTTTAACCTAACCTCTGTCGCTCCTTGTGCTGTCAGTTACTGTTCCTACCTGGCACAGGTACATACAGACATGACAGACTTACCTTGGCTGATGACTTGGCCTTGTACAGCTCCTCCTTGTACCTGTTCACCTCCTCCACAGCCCTGTTTAACCTCACCTCTGTTGCTCCTTGTGCTGTCAGTTACTGTTTCTACCTGGCACAGGTACATACAGACATGCCAGACTTACCTTGGCCGATGACTTGGCCTTGTACAGCTCCTCCTTGTACCTGTTCACCTCCTCCACAGCCCTGTTTAACCTCACCTCTGTTGCTCCTTGTGCTGTCAGTTACTGTTTCTACCTGGCACAGGTACATACAGACATGCCAGACTTACCTTGGCTGATGACTTGGCCTTGTACAGCTCCTCCTTGTACCTGTCCACCTCCTCCAGAGCCCTGTTTAACCTAACCTCTGTCGCTCCTTGTGCTGTCAGTTGCTGTTTCTGGGACCTCTTCAGACTGTCCAGTTCCTGTAGAGAATAAAAGCTAATGAGCATGGACCAAGTCTCTTGTTTACAACTGGAAAAATATAAGCATTTTCCCCCTAAACACAGTACCTGTAAATAAACTATGACTCATTTTGATCTCTGGAATTTTACATTGTAGATCAAGATAAAGCTTAGGAGTATTAGCAGTGTACAACCATATTAACTGAAATTAAAATACAAATGTGTCTACTTTTCTCTTTTCTTTTAGCTTTTACATTGTTGGATGGCTGACAAAACAATTGCTCTGGTCAGTGTGATACACAGGCTATATGAGACAGAAGACATCCAGGCACTTCACCCTAGTCAGTGTGATACACAGGCTATATGAGACAGAAGACATCCAGGCACTTCACCCTAGTCAGTGTGATACACAGGCTATCTGTGGACATCCAGGCACTTCACCCTAGTCAGTGTGATACACAGGCTATATGAGACAGAAGACATCCAGGCACTTCACCCTAGTCAGTGTGATACACAGGCTCTATGAGACAGAAGACATCCAGGCACTTCACCATTGTCAGTGTGATACACAGGCTATCTGTGGATGTCCAGGCACTTATCGCCGTCTACACCATACCTGGTGCAGGACTCTGATAGCTGGTTACTTACCATTCTAACCCTGAGCAATATCTCAGTCTTGACCTTTCACAGGTATCACAAAGTAGTTTTCTCTCTACCACTGCCCACTCTCTTCTCACTGCAACCGTTATAACTTCTGTCAGCCAATTCTGCAAGCTTTTTGGCCTATTGTTCTTACACCCCTGACCTCTCACCTTTTTGACTGCAGTCAGCTGGTTGTGTAGACTGTCACACTTCCCCTTGGCCTCCTCAGCCATGTGTTTGTACTTGTCTATCTGTGTCTAATTTGTGGCATTTCTCCTCTGTAAGCTGTCCCACTGCCCCTCTCACTTCCCTGACCTCTCACCTTTTTGACTGCAGTCAGCTGGTTGTGTAGACTGTCAGACATTCCCCTTGGCCTCCTCAGCCATGTGTTTGTACTTGTCTATCCACTTCCCTGACCCCTGACCTCTCACCTTTTTGACTGCAGTCAGCTGGTTGTGTAGACTGTCAGACTTTCCCCTTGGCCTCCTCAGCCATGTGTTTGTACTTGTCTATCTGTGTCTACTTTGTGGCATTTCTCCTCTGTAAGCTGTCTTATTGCCCCTCTCACCTCCCTGACCTTTGACCTCTCACCTTTATGACTGCAGTCAGCTGGTTGTGTAGACTGTCACACTTCCCCTTGGCCTCCTCAGCCAAGTGTTTGTACTTGTCTATCTGTGTTTGCTGTGTGCCATTTCTCCTCTGTGAGGTGTGTCACTGCCCCTCACCCCCCCCCCCCACCCGCCCCCGCCCTCTCACCTTTTTGACTGCAGTCAGCTGGTTATGTAGACTGTCAGACTTCCCCTTGGCCTCCTCAGACATGTGTTTGTACTTGTCTATCTGTGTTTGCTGTGTTGCATTCGTCCTCTGTAACCGATTCCTCTCCTCCTCTACTTCCTTCACTTTGCTTGATAGAGCATTGTTTTTCTCATCCTACAAATGGATGTACGTTAAATTAGTGGCCAATAAAACGATGAGACAGCTTTGATGCTGGCATAAAAGCATATATGTACATGTACTAGGAGCACAGGACAGTTTCTGTGTAGCATGATACTGGGGACTCAAGCAACAATGGTCACTCAACAGTTCTATGTAACATGCCATTGGGGACTCAAGCTACAATGGCCGCTCAGCAGTTCTATGTAACATGCCATTGGGGACTCGAGCAACAATGGCCACTCAGCAGTTCTATGTAACATGCCATTGGGGACTCGAGCAACAATGGCTGCTCAACAGTTCTATGTAACATGCCATTGGGGACTCAAGTTACAATGGTCACTCAAAAGTTCTATGTAACATGCCATTGGGGACTCGAGCGACAATGGCTGCTCAACAGTTCTATGTAACATGCCATTGGGGACTCAAGCTACAATGGTCACTCAACAGTTCTATGTAACATGCCATTGGGGACTCGAGCTACAATGGCCGCTCAACAGTTCTATGCAACATGCCATTGGGGACTCAAGCAACAATGGTCAGTCAACAGTTCTATGTAACATGCCATTGGTGACTCGAGCAACAATGGCCACTCAACAGTTCTGTGTAACATGCCATTGGTGACTCAAGCAACAATGGTCACTCAACAGTTCTATGTAACATGCCATTGGTGACTCAAGCTACAATGGTCACTCAACAGTTCTGTGTAACATGCCATTGGTGACTCAAGCAACAATGGACACTCAACAGTTCTGTGTAACATGCCATTGGTGACTCAAGCAACAATGGACACTCAACAGTTCTGTGTAACATGCCATTGGTGACTCAAGCTACAATGGTCACTCAAGAGTTCTATGTAACATGCCATTGGTGACTCAAGCAACAATGGACACTCAACAGTTCTGTGTAACATGCCATTGGTGACTCAAGCAACAATGGACACTCAACAGTTCTGTGTAACATGCCATTGGTGACTCAAGCAACAATGGTCACTCAACAGTTCTATGTAACATGCCATTGGTGACTCAAGCTACAATGGTCACTCAACAGTTCTATGTAACATGCCATTGGGAACTCGAGCAACAATGGCCGATCAGCAGTTCTATGTAACATGCCACTGGGGCCTCGAGCAACAATGGCCACTCAACAGTTGTATGTCACATGCTACTCTGGACTCAAGCAACAATGGCTGCTCAACAGTTCTATGTAACATGCCACTGGGGACTCGAGCAACAATGGCTGATCAACAGTTCTATGTTGTATAGGAGGCTCTATCAATAACTCATTCGTGAACAAGTAATCAGCCCTAAATAAAGGCCAGCACTGGCCCTATTCCTCCTAAGCTGGGCTCAGCTGGTGTGGTACCAAGGTTTAATATAGGTATTAGTGCCTTTAGATTTGGCTGGACTAGGAGTTGAACTTCATCCTTAAGTTAAAAGCCCCAGTCACAGCTGCAATACTCTGTTGTCACCACACAACATCATTGGTCATGGTTTGCAGCCTCAATGGTCATGGTTTAGTTGTCTGGGGCCAGTTTCCTGAAGTGCACTTAGCTAAGTAAGCCCTGAACTACCTTGATAAAAAAGTTGCAGAGATATGGAGTGCACTAAAGGTCACTTAACAGTAAGTACGTTTCATGAAACTGGGGCTAGGATATGGCTGAAATATTATATCAGTAATTACCCATTCCAGGATGAGTGGTTTATACCATTGTCAACACCTCACATGGCTTTGGCCTCCAACACATGACTTACCTTGATGCTACATTCCTGGGCTAACCTATCCAGCTCTTCCTGCATCACTCTCAGCTTGGCTTTGAGAAATCTGATAGTGGCCTCTGGGAACAAGGTAAAAAGCACAGACAATTTCAACAACAGACATGCTTTCTCCTGTGTAACTCTAGGGAATGAGGTAAATCATCTTCTCATGTATGTTAAATGTTTACAGACTTGACACTGATTGGCACACAGTCGCAGATTTGGTATTGATTGGCTCACAGTTGCAGACTTGACATGGACTGTCTTACAGTCACAGACTTGACACTGATTGTCTCACAGTCGCAGATTTGACACTGATTGGCTCACAGTCTCAGACTTGACGCTGATTCGCTCAAAGTCGCAGACTTGACACAGATTGGTTCACACAGTCGCAGACTTGACACTGATTGGCTCACAGTCTCAGACTTGACGCTGATTGGCTCACAGTCGCAGACTTGACACAGATTGGTTCACAGTCGCAGATCTGACACTGCTTGGCTCAAACTGGATTGCATGAAATCTTTGTGTTAAATGTCCATACAGCCTTACGACATCTGACACCTGACCTTCATAGAATGAGCACGCCCAGTCATTCATGCTAAATCATTTTTGTTTTTGAAAAATATTTGAAATCAAAAATGACGCAAAACCCCAAATAAAGAGATGCATTATATTTTGGGCTAATCACAATTACCTGAGCCCATGTCTGCTGCTACCTCTGGTAAAACATCATCATCATCATCATTGGGGAGCAGTCCTTGTTCTGCCTGACCTTCTATGTGTGATATAGTATGTTTGAGGGAGAAGTCCTTAAACTCTGTCATAAACATATCATCAGGGACGGCCACGTCTTCTGCTCCTCCTCCAGATGGTTTAGCCCCACTTCTGGGTCGTGACCTGGGGAAGGCAATTCAAGTATACATGATATCACTAACCCTAACAACAAGGCAGTTTTGAGATGTGACGTCGATAAAAACACAATGGCGCCTTACAGAATGCCAGGGTAAATCAGTGCAGATTAAAGCTTGTGCGTATACATATTGAAACTTATTGAGAGATTGGAACTGAGAATTCCTGTACTGAGTTATGTCCCTTTGTAGCCCATGTATACCCAGGGTGTGTTTATATCTCTACATGTATCTCCTCGTGTGGTATGGTGAGCCCACAGAGGCCGCCACAGGATGCCGGCTGTGAAGTACACGACATTGCATCATGCCCAAAAAACACCAGACATGACAACTCACCCACTAACATAATACTGACAAGAGTCCAACCAGCCCTGTTTCCCTGTTTCAACCTCTCACCGCTTAGCACCAAATGAGGCCAAACAGTTACCACTTTTAAAGTCTATGGCATGACCAACAAGTAAGGAGGGTTTGATAACAGCTCTCCTGAATTTAAAGCAGACACTATAACCACTGGGGCATGCAAGCCATCCACATCCACATGTTACTGCAGCGGACACTTTAATCATACTAGGGGTAAAAAAAAAAATTGGACAAATTTAATACTGGCTGGTATTCATGATGACCATTTCATTATTGAAGCTTTTCTCATTTATCTTCTTTACTTATGTCAGACTCTCCAGCTGTGTATTGGTACAATGCGTTCTCAACACATGATATAAAAGTGAGACTCCTACACACGACCCACACTGTAAAACAATCCTGTTTTCATACAAACCTTGTTCCCGTTTTGGTCCTCGGAGTTTTTGATTGTGGCCGACTTTGATTTGACAGGTTAGAGGTGGGTCTACTTGGAGGCTGAAAATAGAATCCGACATGACAAAATCTTAACAAAACTGTGACAATAATGACACTAGTACCTCACCTCTTCCATCTCCTTAGCATAACATTCATTTGTGGTACTGTAAGATAAAATTATACTTTTTGCGAAGCGCTAAAATTGGCTAAATCCATAGAATGTAGTTTCTTCTCTTCCATCAAATTAAAAATGTGCATATTATTACCTTGCAAAGAAAGTTTTAGATTATCATTCAGTGCACATGTACTTAGAGTACGGTGGTTTTCACAGGTAATCCCAGGTAGTCACAGGTAATCACCTCTTCTGTCACATGACGTACTTAGAGTACTGTGGTAGTCACAGGTAATCACCTCTTCAGTTACATGGCACATGTACTTAGAGTACTGTGGTAGTCACAGGTAATCACAGGTAGTCACAGGTAATCACCTCTTCTGTCACATGACGTACTTAGAGTACTGTGGTAGTCACAGGTAATCACCTCTTCAGTTACATGGCACATGTACTGTGGTAATCACAGGTAGTCACAGGTAATCACCTCTTCTGTCACATGACACATGTACTTAGAGTACTGTGGTAGTCACAGGTAATCACCTCTTCAGTCACCAGACACACGTACTCTCAAGACTGACCACTTTACATTTTAGGAACTCAAAAGTCTACCTGTGTACCTGAGGTATTAATTTACATAATGCTGTAGTTCTACGCCTCAGAAACATCTTACGTATATCACATGTACAGTTCCTTAGAGTAATGGTCTCAAAATATCTCATCAAAAGTATGCCTTTATATTGCACACATTTTGGCCATAACATATTTCTGATATCGGCTCTGTAATCCACATGACAATAAATCTTCAAAAATTAGTAGTCAATAATAAACTCACAGCCCGCAAATCCCCCCCACCCACCCCACCACCAAAATCAGATAACAAAATTCTCAAGTTTTGTTTTCATTTGAATAATCCTGTTCTTACCTTGGGGGAAATGCCAACTCCACCATTGTTGTCTGAGTATTCATCATCCTCAAAGTCCCTGAAAAAAAATAAAAAAGAAGAAAACAGAAATTTACATATCCTGGGACAAGGCCTACTTTCACAAAACTTCTTAACTGTTTTTTTTTTCCTTAAGCAAAATTGTTCAGCTTGGCTGAACAATTCAAGTTCCATGAACAATTTTTGGCTAATTTGTGACTCTCCATACTAGACTTGAGTGAGTGAGTGCATGGGGATTAACGTCGTACTTAACAATTTTTCAGTCATATGACAACGAAAGAAGCCTTATAGTGCATGCAATGTGCCTCCTTGTTGCAGGACGGATTTCCACCGCTCTTTTATCTAGTGCTGCTTCACTGAGACGACTTACCGAAGGCAAATACGACGCCCAGCCTGAGCCATTATACTGATATGGGTCAACCAGTCATTGCACTATCCCCTTTATTCTGAACGCTAAGCAAGGAAGTTACAACTTCCTCTTTTAAGGTCTTAGGTGCAACTCGAGCCAGGATTAACCCTGGATCTACAGCTCCCAAAGTGGATGCTCTACCAACTGTGCTATTGTGGCCGGTCATACTAGACTTGATCTACCATCTTGAACAATTTACCAAACTACTGTTTTGTGAAACAAGTCAGGCCCAGCTGTTCATAAGTGCGTTAAGTACCCTAAATAATCTCAAATTACAGCACATTACAGTACTCAAATTTTTTTTTCTTCCTTCCTTTTAAAATTGATTTTAAGCATCTAGGTTAGGTGTTTAAAGCCTGAATATTTTTGTATGATTTTTTTTTTTAAATTTCAACCTCTTACTAGCTTTTTTTAATTCTCGTCCATTGCAGTTTTCACCAAACAGCATTCAGCTTTACTGCAATACAACTTTAGCCCTATATCATTATTTATCCCGTATCAGACAAGATACTCCGCTTTTCATTGGACAACAACAAGTCACATGGGGTAAAGATATGTTCTAAAATCCTGTGGACGAAGTCAAATGTGTCGTGTGTGTAGGTTATCTCCCTTTGTTGGGTTCCCATCGCTGATACGATTCACCTATACATCGGTCTTCTGCACTGAATTGATGGGTCTTTGCAGGATAAATTTGTTACATGGTTACTCAGTGATAGGATATGCAAATATATGGTGCCAGTGATCCTCATGTCAGTGATCCTCATGTCAGGATCCTCATGTCAGTGATCCTCATGCCAGTGATCCTCATGTCAGTGATCCTCATGTCTCGCCCAATATGAGGATTATGGAAACCACAGAGTAGCGTATCCTATCACTGAGTAACCATGTAACTAATGGTACGCGTTTCCACTTGTTTGTGAGGTAAAACTGCTGAGTGTGGCTGGTGTGCACATTACAGGTGACCACACTTGGTTAACTTTTGTTCCAATAATTCTTGAGTTACTCATTCTTTAAATCAGCATCCAATTCATATCAGTGATTTTGTGTCACATACCAAACAAAAGTCAGCATGATGTTAATGGTAAAAGTGACAAATCAAAGGTGTAAAATTACAGCTTGTTTAAAAAGACAAACCCCAAATCTGACATGCTAAATTCTAGTAGCTTACTTGAGAAAGTCTTCAGAGTTGATGTTGTCCAGGAGCCTGGATCTGGCCATGAAGCTCTCTTCTCTTGTCTGAAAGAGGATCAAGTTACTTCCTCATCATTTACTCATTTATTGATTTGATTGGTGTTTTATGCCGTACTCAAGAATATTCCACTTAGACAATGGTTGCCAGTATCATGGTGGGAGGAAAATGGGCAGAGCCCGGAGGAAACCCACGACCATCAGCAGGCTGCTGACAGAGCTTGCCATGTATGCCCAGACAGGAAGCCCCTAAGCCAGGGAGGGCCCCCTTCTCTCCTTATACAATTAGTGTCAATGATCTCAAGTCCTTTCCAAATCCCTAGGTCCCTATGTAAATAAAAGACATAAAATGCTATATTTGGCATCAAAACTTACATTTTTCCAATAAGATAATACAGTTCCTTCAAAACAAACCTCTGAACATCTTTCCTAAAAAAACTCTCAGAATCCAGCAGGCCAGTGAACAAATTACGTGTAAGCATGGACAAACATGTAAGCCATGTGTACTGACTTCATGTTTATGTGGGAAATTCTAACTGTTGTAAAATGGTTAGTACTGTACATGGTGGTATTTTTGAATCATTTCCATTAAACACATTTTCTAGTAAATGAGGCCCATCTTCACATTATTGTATTTTATTAAACTTTAAGCAATATTTAAATTACTTACGAAAAAATGAATTTACAAACTTCGGTGAAATCAGGCAGAGACAGGGAAAGACTAACTGTTTTGTGAAGTCGGATATAAAGACTTATTCCTAATACTACAGACCAAGGGAGATAACTGCATGGTTTGCTATAGCTTCAACTTCAAGAACCACTTCAGCCGTGTATTTGAATAGGACTTTTTTAACTGTTATGATGAATGTTACAGACAAAGGGAGATAACTGCATTCCTCACCATAACCTCTTCAGCTTCACGAACTAGATCAGCCGTCTTTGCTTCTAATTCTTGGTTCAGACGTCTGGGGAACATAAATCAATACAGGAGTAACACAACTGTACAATTCTCAAAAAAATTTGTAAACACACACTGTAAATAACCTAAATGTTAACCCCCAAAAAGTGTATTTTTAACAGAAGAAATAATTTTTTTCAAAGTCATAAAGTTACTGTTGGCTCTGAGCTTGCATTTTTCCAGCAGGATATCATCCTTCATTCCAAACAAACCCTTAAACATCTTCTTCAGATCGATACAAGTATTAAATCAGAAAAAAAGGAAATGTGAAAAGAAAAAAAAACGTATACATTTATATAAATGGTTTTGACTCTATAGAAGTGTATCCTGGAAATTTCCACTGCGTATGTCCATTCGCACGGTTTCATCTCAAATTGTCCAAATGATCAGATTAAAACATAAACCATTAAAACTCAACGTCAGTTAAGAATATGAACATTATTATCAAATGAAATGCTAAGCAAGTCATGAATGACAAGAATGAAAGAATTAGGGAGGTGTAAATCCTTAACACTGAAAATGTATAAATCATTCAACATTGTTTGTTTGTTAAATGGTGTTAAGTGTTTTGTTAAGTGGATTGAAGTTGGTCTAGTTTTACGTCAGGAGGTTTAGCAGACATGTAGTTAAGCCCTGGATTGAAGTTGGTCTAGTTTTACATCAGGAGATGTAGCAGACATGTAGTTAAGCCGTGGATTGAAGTTGCTCTAGTTTTATGTCAGGAGGTGTAGCAGACATGTAGTTAAGCCGTGGATTAAAGATGCTCTAGTTTTATGTCAGGAGGTGTAGCAGACATGTAGTTAAGCCCTGGATTGAAGTTGCTCTAGTTTTACGTCAGGAGGTGTAGCAGACATGTAGTTAAGCCCTAGATTGAAGTTGGTCTAGTTTTACATCAGGAGGTGAAGCAGACATGTAGTTAAGCCGTGGATTGAAGTTGCTCTAGTTTTACGTCAGGAGGTGAAGCAGACATGTAGTTAAGCCGTGGATTGAAGTTGCTCTAGTTTTACATCAGGAGGTGAAGCAGACATGTAGTTAAGCCCTAGATTGAAGTTGGTCTAGTTTTACATCAGGAGGTGAAGCAGACATGTAGTTAAGCCGTGGATTGAAGTTGCTCTAGTTTTACGTCAGGAGGTGAAGCAGACATGTAGTTAAGCCGTGGATTGAAGTTGCTCTAGTTTTACATCAGGAGGTGTAGCAGACATGTAGTTAAGCCGTGGATTGAAGTTGGTCTAGTTTTACATCAGGAGGTGAAGCAGACATGTAGTTAAGCCGTGGATTGAAGTTGCTCTAGTTTTACGTCAGGAGGTGAAGCAGACATGTAGTTAAGCCGTGGATTGAAGTTGCTCTAGTTTTATGTCAGGAGGTGTAGCAGACATGTAGTTAAGCCGTGGATTGAAGATGCTCTAGTTTTATGTCAGGAGGTGTATCAGACATGTAGTTAAGCCCTAGATTGAAGTTGCTCTAGTTTTACGTCAGGAGGTGTAGCAGACATGTAGTTAAGCCCTGGATTGAAGTTGGTCTAGTTTTACATCAGGAGGTGAAGCAGACATGTAGTTAAGCCGTGGATTGAAGTTGCTCTAGTTTTACGTCAGGAGGTGAAGCAGACATGTAGTTAAGCCGTGGATTGAAGTTGCTCTAGTTTTATGTCAGGAGGTGTAGCAGACATGTAGTTAAGCCGTGGATTGAAGATGCTCTAGTTTTATGTCAGGAGGTGTAGCAGACATGTAGTTAAGCCCTGGATTGAAGTTGCTCTAGTTTTACGTCAGGAGGTGTAGCAGACATGTAGTTAAGCCCTGGATTGAAGTTGGTCTAGTTTTACGTCTGGAGGTGTAGCAGACATGTAGTTAAGCCCTGGATTGAAGTTGGTCTAGTTTTACGTCAGGAGGTGTAGCAGACATGTAGTTAAGCCCTAGATTGAAGTTGGTCTAGTTTTACGTCTGGATTGAAATTGGTCTAGTTTTACGTCGGGAGGTGTAGCAGACATGTAGCTAAACCCTAGATTGAAGTTGGTCTGGTTTTATGTCAGGAGGTGTAGCAGACATGTAGTTAAGCCCTGGATTGAAGTTGGTCTAGTTTTACGTCTGGATTGAAATTGGTCTAGTTTTACGTCGGGAGGTGTAGCAGACATGTAGCTAAACCCTAGATTGAAGCTGCTCTAGTTTTATGTCAGGAGGTGTAGCAGACATGTAGTTAAGCCCTGGATTAAAGCTGCTTTAGTTTTACGTCAGGAGGTGTAGCAGACATGTAGTTAAGCCGTGGATTGAAGTTGCTCTAGTTTTACGTGAAGAGGTGTAGCAGACATGTAGTTAAGCCCTGGATTGAAGTTGGTCTAGTTTTACGTCAGGAGGTGTAGCAGACATGTAGTTAAGCCCTGGATTGAAGCTGCTCTAGTTTTATGTCAGGAGGTGTAGCAGACATGTAGTTAAGCCCTGGATTGAAGTTGGTCTAGTTTTACGTCAGGAGGTGTATCAGACATGTAGTTAAGCCCAGGATTGAAGTTGGTCTAGTTTTACGTCAGGGGGTGTAGCAGACATGTAGTTAAGCCCTGGATTGAAGTTGGTCTAGTTTTACGTCAGGGGGTGTAGCAGACATGTAGTTAAGCCCTGGATTGAAGTTGGTCTAGTTTTACGTGAAGAGGTGTAGCAGACATGTAGTTAAGCCCTGGATTGAAGTTGGTCTAGTTTTACGTCAGGAGGTGTAGCAGACATGTAGTTAAGCCCTGGATTGAAGCTGCTCTAGTTTTATGTCAGGAGGTGTAGCAGACATGTAGTTAAGCCCTGGATTGAAGTTGGTCTAGTTTTACGTCAGGAGGTGTATCAGACATGTAGTTAAGCCCAGGATTGAAGTTGGTCTAGTTTTACGTCAGGAGGTGTATCAGACATGTAGTTAAGCCCAGAATTGAAGTTGGTCTAGTTTTACGTCAGGAGGTGTAGCAGACATGCATTTAAGCCGTGGATTGAAGTTGGTCTAGTTTTACGTCAGGAGGTGTAGCAGACATGTAGTTAAGCCCTGGATTGAAGTTGGTCTAGTTTTACGTCAGGAGGTGTAGCAGACATGCAGTTAAGCCCTGGATTGAAGCTGCTCTAGTTTTATGTCAGAAGGTGGAGCAGACATGTGGTTAAGCCCTGGATTGAAGTTGATCTAGTTTTATGTCAGGCGGTGTAGCAGACATGCAGTTAAACCCTAGATTGAAGCTGCTCTAGTTTTATGTCAGGGGTGTATCAGACATGTACATTATTGATTAACTTATTTGATCGGGGTGCGTTCCATTCATCGATCTGACCGCCATTGGTGGCAGATTCAGTGGCCACCGGAGAACACAAATTGTTCTGGAAGTGGCATGAGTTAAGATGCTACAACAGATGTGACCGACTCCACTGATGTCAGACTTGGGGCGCCACTGGTCTCCTCCAGTGGTCAGTGGAATCACATGTCTGTGGCCACTACCTCCTCCAGTAGCCACAGGGAAGTGAACGGAATGTACCCAAGAATTTTCCACTCACAGGGCCTCCAATGGCAGTTAGTGTTATCGGTGTCCAAACCTCATTATGTTATGTCGAACAATATTGTGAATGAAAATACCTTGTTACCAAATATATAAATCAACAATTAAATAAGAGAACAGACAAAGCTCACTTGTACTCTTCCTCTCTGCTGAGAAGGTCCCTTGTTGATCCACCATCTTTACTCTGTGGTCGAGATATGTTGTTCCTCACATTTGTGGCAGATTTTTTAGTTCCTGACATTGCTCTCGAACCAGCAGTCTAATAAAACAATAAATAAATAAATCAACATGAGTAAAAATTTCAATGACCATCCAATACAAACCTTAAATAGGGCTTTCAATACGCGGTTACCCTGGAAATGTAGCCAGTTACCTGGCAGAGAATTAAGCGAAGTAAACTAGTCAGAGTTTTTGTGTCACAGTAATGGTCAAAATTTGACTAAAGTACACTACTGTCATGATTGTATCATGCTGCAGGTAGCTGGTAATCACCGCCTAATAAATTCACTCTTCATATTCTGATTAACAGATTCTATTTTAGTGGCTATTTACTGCTTCTTTTCAAACATCATCCAATCTGATATTTAATACTGAAAAATCAAGTACTTTCAAAGACCCATTCTAAGTTGTTGTTTTTTTTTTTTGTTTTTCAAACATTTCTGCATTCTTGAAAACCTTTTACAAAAACTCAAGCACTTTCAAGGATTTTCAAGGATTGAAACTCCAATGAAAAGATTGTGGGAACCCTCATCAATGCTGTCATAATATCTTTACTCGTGCAAGTATCTTGATACTTTAAAGTCTACAAATGAGTTGGAAGAAAGAAAAATAATCCAGAAATAAGTTGACAGAATATGTCCAGTCCCTTTAGCATCTGCGGTCATGTCATGAAAATCTAGCCCGGACCACTGGTCTGTAGATTGACTGTTGTTTGTTCACAATAGATGTAGGCAAAAGAATTATACACTAGCCACATATAACTTGTAAGAAATCTGTAAATAAAAACTACAGATACTGAATAATGGTATAATACAGTAATTTCTCAGAATGGCCAGTACAATGACAATTAAAACATACATGTATATATACTTCCGTTTAAAATTAGAAGTTATTAATTAATAATGAGTCAAGCTGTCTAATGACACTCCGCTTCCATCTAGGAATGTTGCATATGGCCATATTCCTTATGTCTGCAGAATGATATATCTGCCAATTAATTTGGCACAGGTCTACAGAGACATTTCAGTTGTTGTTGTTGTTGTAGCTGATGGATTTTGCCATTAAGCCCTGTCTATCTGTGCAGAGGTGGACTACTTATGCTGATTATGTATTGTTTCCCAGCAATAAATCCTTGTCGGTTCGGCATGTCAGATTTTAGGTCTTCACAAGCCTCAACATCAAAATATTAATCTGAAACGGATGCAAGTGTAGGTTTTTTCTTTCGCCTTCGTAAATAACGAACAGGCCGAGCGACTTCACTTTGCTTGAAGTAGAGGACAAAAAAATCACATGTAAAGGGCCTTTCAGACAGAGAATTACACAAGGTTTGGCTGATACTAGGTGCGTGCGTTGTTCGTACATTTGACCTTCCTTCCATGTAAGATTCTTGTCACTTCTTCTGACGATGACGTTAAGATATTTCACCGACGACAATGCCGCTAACTCCGAAAAGCGTGTGTTTGTTGTCAAGCTACCGTAAACCAGATGAATGTCGTAAACCAGGCACCTTTCGGTTTAAGCTGGTTTAGCTCCCCTTGGTCAGTATTTCTTAACCATAGAGCCCGGCTTATAGCCATGGAAACACTCAAAAAGTCTTCATTTCCTTTAAAAACAGTTGTAGAAAATTAATTAATCAATTTAAGTAAACCCTCTTTTATTTCTTGACGCTCAAGACAAAGTAATATTTCTAGCTTTTACTGAGAAACACTGTCAAATTACAGCAAGGCTTGAGAAAGCATACATGTGGATGTGTTTGGTGAGATAGTGTAGTTTGGCATTTAGTCAGTCGTTCACAATAAAGGGCTTAGACAGATTTAATGGATCCTGAGACAAAACAGATATTCTAGATCTGCATGCGTGAAATGTTTTAAACAAATATGGACAAGTTATGTTGTTTTTTTTTTCTTTTTTTTGCAAAGGACAAATCTCAGGAAAGATATAGTATTGATTATGGTACAATAGATCATTACGTTTTTTCTCTACGTAACAGAAAGTACCAAAATAACCCCTTTCCCTTAGTGTTATGGAACAGTGTCAGGGCTAAGAACGTTATGACCCTGTCCCCCTTCTGTTTAGTCACGTGCCAGATATGCATCCGCTGTGGTAAGTGCTGTGTTAGTGACTGTGACGCATCACACCGCTGACACTAGTGATATTGTTACATTCTGTACACAAATTAATGCTTTCCGCCAGATCATGTAGTTCATGAAACCTTCAATATACACACATAGTCACTTTAGGAAAAGATACTGAGGATACAGGCCATTATTAATGCTCTATGGTAAAAAAAAAATTTTTAGAAACGAAAAAATTAGAAGCAAGAAGAAAACAGCTTGTGAAGTCCTCAAAGAACCACCAGACGAGGTTAAAGGATACACTGAAAGGAACCCTAGAAAACAAAGATTATGGTTTTAAGGGAAATGAAGAAACTTGTGCCAAACAAATAGAAAAAATAATGTTCAGACATATGTTTTTTATTTCTTTTATATTCCCTGCCATGAAAGGAAATTTTCCGAACCGACATCAGAGATGAACTTACTGGAAATACGGGACCAGGATAGGGCCGATAGAGGCTCTCATAGAGTTACATTGACAGCTAGCTACTACCGTTGACTTCGCCATCCTCTGAAGGTTCCTTAAATGGCTGCTCGGGCCTTATGATCACTTGGGTTTCGTTCGTTGAAGAGCACTTGTACTGGAGCCAAATTCCCCCTTTAACCGATAGGTAAAATTTATTTATTCATAGAACCTAAACACTTTTTATGTTTGATTTCATTACACAGTGGTGTCAATTGAACATACTTTTTGTCTCTTGGTTTCAGAATTTTTTCAATGAAATATGGAGTCTTCTAGACTGGAGACCGTATACACATTACACCCTGATTGTCGTATGCTGATCCCACTGTTGGAAATCACGACATTGGCGAATATAAAATCATTTCTTTATAAATATGATGGTTGTTTTATATGAAATAACTCTATCCAATTCTACACAAAACATTCTCTAATACTTTTTTTTAATTCTATGACGATTGTGAAAGAAATTTATATGACCATTTCTTTGTAGAAAACTTTTCATAAACCTTTAAAATTCTATTAAAAAGAAGACATCAATTGAAAACTGGTTTTGAACAAAAACATCCTCAGACATACCCATAAACAGTACTGACCTGTCCTATAGCTCAGATTTCTGGGAAATAAAATCTACAAGACTATAAAAAAATCATGCTTGACTGAAAATGATGGGTGAGTAGAAAAATAATCAACCAAATAATTATAATTGTACTTGAAAATAAATGTTATAGTGACCACCTTCTGTTCTATTTGTGGAACAATACAGGCACAAATTTGTAAAGTGAACAACAGTACATGATATTCTAAAAAATAATAGCTGATGAAAAGGTTAATCTGGTTTCTGATTCAACATTACATTCTATAAACAACTGAAACACGTCACGACAAAATGATGCTGTGCTCATAAAACAGAGGACTGAAACACGTCACGACAAAATAATGCTGTGCTCATAAAACAGAGGAACGTTTAGATATCCTCCACTGATCCATTTTACTAAACTTGTTGGTGAATCACCTAAAACAGTAGTAAGTTTTATTTTCTTGAGAATGTTATATGGTTGAATGTAAACTACGTGAACCACATGTACAGTATAATGTTATAGGATTTATTTATTTGACGCCATACACAAGAATATTTCATTTATACGACGGCGGCCAGTCATACTTGAGTAACATTATACGCATTTACATATACTGTTACTCTAGAGTTTCCCTTCAGTACCGTCAGTTTGTGGATACCACTTCAGTACCGTCAGTTTGGGGACACCACTTAAGTACGGTCAGTTTTGGGACACCACTTCAGTGTCGTCAGTTTGGGGACACCACTTCAGTACCGTCAGTTTGGGGATGCCGCTTCAGTACCGTCAGTTTGGGGATGCCGCTTCAATACCGTCAGTTTGGGGATGCCACTTCAATACTGTCGGTTGAGGGTGATCACTTCAGTACTGTCAGCTAAGGGAGATCACTGCAGTACTGGTGTCCCTAAGCGGAGATCACTTCAGTACTGTCAGTTGAGGAACATCGCTTCAGTACTGTCAGTTGAGGAACATCGCTTCAGTACTGTCAGTTGAGGAACATCGCTTCAGTACTGTCAGTTGAGGAACATCGCTTCAGTACTGTCAGTTGAGGAACATCGCTTCAGTACTGTCAGTTGAGGAACATCGCTTCAGTACTGTCAGTTGAGGAACATCGCTTCAGTACTGTCAGTTGAGGAACATTGCTTCAGTACCGTCAGTTGAGGAACATCGCTTCAGTACTGTCAGTTGAGGAACATCGCTTTAGTACTGTCAGTTGAGGAACATTGCTTCAGTACCGTCGACTCCGGTCGTGGTGCACCAATAACTGTGTGGAACACTGTGGTGATAGTGCACCAATAACGGTATGGAATACTCCGGTGATAGTGCACCACGGACGGTATGGAATACTCCGGTGATAGTGCACCAACGACGGTATGGAATACTCCGGTGATAATACTCCAATGATAATGCACCAATAACGGTATGGAATACTGGTGTGATAGTGCACCAATTACAGTATGGATTACTGCCGTGATAGTGCACCAAGGACGGTATGGAACACTCTAGTGATAGTGTACCACGGACGGTATGGAATACTGTGGTGATAATGCACCAAGGACGGTAAGGAATACTCCGGTGATGGCGCACCAAGGATGGTATGGAATACTCCGGTGATAATACTCCAATGATAATGCACCAATAGCGGTATGGAATACTGGTGTGATAGTGCATCAATTACAGTATGGATTACTGCGGTGATAGTGCACCAATTACAGTATGGATTACTGCGGTGATGGTGCACCATTAACGGTATTGAATACTGCGGTGATGGTGCACCAATAATGATATGGAATACCGCGGTGATAGAGCACCTATAACGGTATGGAATACTCTGGTGATAGTGCACCACGGACGGTATGGAATACTCCGGTGATAGTGCACCACGGACGGTATGGAATACTCCAGTGATAGTGCACCACGGACGGTATGGAATACTCCGGTGATAGTGCACCAAGGACGGTATGGAATACTGCCGTGATAGTGCACCAAGGACGGTATGGAATACTGCCGTGATAGTGTACCACAGACGGTATGAAATACTCTAGTGATAGTGCACCATGGATGGTATGGAATACCGTGGTGATAGTGCACCAATAAGGGCATGGAATACTCCGGTGATAATGCACCAGTGACGGTAAGGAATACTCCGGTGATAGTGCACCAATGGTGGTATGGAATACTGTGGTGGTAATGCACAAGTGACAGTAAGGAATACTCCGGTGATAGTGCACCAATGATAGTATGGAATACTGTGGTGGTAATGCACAAGTGACAGTAAGGAATACTGCGGTGACAGTGCCCCAATAACAGTATGGAATACTCTCGTGATAGTGCACCAATGACGGTGCACCATCACTTTTTTAACAAAAAAGTTAACAAGCGTTGATTGCTTTAAGATTTATAGAGCACTGCTGGAAAACACCTCTGGGAATGAATTCAACTTCTGTCATTCACTTAGAAGCTAAATGTCTGGAAAATTGGTACACTTAGTTCAAGCATGGACGCCAAAACACAAGAATTTATTCATTTGACTGTTGTTTTACGCCGTACTCAAGAATATTTCTATTATACGACGGCGTCCAGCATTACGGTCAGAAGAAACCGGGTAGAGCCCGACTATCCGCAGGTTGATGACAGATCTTCCCTGAGAGAAAGTCAGCGTGAGCTGGACTTCAGCTCACAGCGACCCCACCTCCCCCTTCCCCACAAGCATAATAAAACTGCAAGCACGCATGTACAAACTTCATTTTGTTTATTGCAATTTCGATGAAATTTTACATGCATAGTTAACATTGTATTAACATTGTATATAGAAGGCAAAGTGAAGTGCTGAAGGAGAGATAAACAGCAGATCTGACTTCGTCCTTTGTTTCAAATTCCCCAGAATCATTCGTTGCAATGGATAATGTAAACTAGTGTCAGACGTTTTTCAGGTCTACCGTATTTTTATTTTTAAGAATACGGCCTTTTGTCAATTTACCTCAGTTAAAGTTTTATTCTGTTAATATAAATGCTTAAATAGAGCAAACTATACGTCCCTAGCACCATGGCTTAAGCAAAATTAGGTAAACTGGTCTAGAATTAATCAAACAAAATCGTCAGTAGTTTTTTATTCAGTCAGGTATATGGTCCCTCGACTCTTCATCACGCTCGTAGATTTCTGTCCTGTCCTGGGCCTATCCAGTGTTAATAAAGTGCACTTGGATGCACCCCTTAACATGATGTCTGGCGGACAATGCGAAACCTCTCCAGTCTGATGTACAGTTCAGCCTTAAAATGATCCCTGGTGGGCAATGTGAAACCTCTCCAGTCTGATGTACAGTTCAGCCTTAACATGATACCTGGCGGACAATGCGAAACCTCTCCAGTCTGATGTACAGTTCAGTCTTAACATGATGCCTGGCGGACAATGCGAAACCTCTCCAGTCTGATGTACAGTTCAGCCTTAACACGATGCCTGGTGGACAATGGGAAACCTCTCCAGTCTGATGTACAGTTCAGCCTTAACACGATGCCTGGTGGACAATGTGAAACCTCTCCAGTCTGATGTACAGTTCAGCCTTAACACGATGCCTGGTGGACAATGTGAAACCTCTTTAGTCTGATGTACAGTTCAGCCTTAACACGATGCCTGGTGGACAATGTGAAACCTCTCCAGTCTGATGTACAGTTCAGCCTTAACACGATGCCTGGTGGACAATGCGAAACCTCTCCAGTCTGATGTACAGGTCAGCCTTAACACGATGCCTGGTGGACAATGTGAAACCTCTCCAGTCTGACGTACAGTTCAGCCTTAACATGATGCCTGGCGGACAATGCGAAACCTCTCCAGTCTGATGTACAGTTCAGCCTTAACACGATGCCTGGTGGACAATGCGAAACCTCTCCAGTCTGATGTACAGTTCAGCCTTAACACGATGCCTGGTGGACAATGTGAAACCTCTCCAGTCTGATGTACAGTTCAGTCCATTCCTGCCTTTGTGGTGGCGGAATTGTGGGTAAACTGGTTAACCCAGATTATTCCCGAATCGTCATGGTGCCGGGATACGTATATCCAGGGATTATTCCCGAATCGTCATGGTGCCGGGATACGTATATCCAGGGATTATTCCCGAATCGTCATGGTGCCGGGATACGTATATCCAGGGATTATTCCCGAATCGTCATGGTGCCGGGATACGTATATCCAGGGATTATTCCCGAATCGTCATGGTGCCGGGATACGTATATCCAGGGATTATTCCCGAATCGTCATGGTGCCGGGATACGTATATCCAGGGATTATTCCCGAATCGTCATGGTGCCGGGATACGTATATCCAGGGATTACTCCCGAATCGTCATGGTGCCGGGATACGTATATCCAGGGATTATTCCCGAATCGTCATGGTGCCGGGATACGTATATCCAGGGAATACAAACACAAATATCAATCGATTTTACTGGATTACAGCTGTTCGATGTCGACCAGATTTCAAGGCACGGGCAGTGGCGCTGGCATTCATATGTATAAAAGCTCGAATAAAGAACTATATTTGTTATCCTTAGTGAGGGATTTGGCTTTATCGTTGTAGTTGCAGTCGTCAGAAGCCCACACCAGTGCATGTACATGCTGCGGCCTCCTCGACTGACTGCTGATTACAGGGAAAGACATCAGAAATCGAAGTAGGCATTACTAAATAGACCACATAAAACTATGCATAAATATACTTTCGTTTATTTTCATTTTTCTCAGATTTTTGTGAAAAGAGTTAAAGGCGCTCGATCATTTGCATTCCATGCTGGGCTGTATGAACCAGTGGTTAGGAACTCTGACGTGATAAGAACTTTATCCAGTTCCAATCACGACACTGAATGTGGAAATAACTCTTTTTAGCTATGAGTAAATGATTGCTGAAATAATGTTCCCAGCAATTCCTTTCCTCTGGTGAACATCATGAAAATATGGTGATATGACGTCAGTGTTGCTAGGTACCGTCAGTATGGCTCGCAAAGCCCACCATAGTTCTCAAATACGTGATTGCCTTTCAACACTCTTTCAAAAAATCTAAATAAAAATAAATGAAAGTATTTTTACGCTTAGCTTTTAGATGTCTATATGATGAGCCTTATTTTATAGTTTAGCTCTTTTTTACTTTAACCACATATACAAGGTTTTTTACCTGCGTGATATGACCCGTGGTGAGACAAAAACTGTGACGATAACGAGGAGATTATAACTTTCAAACGTCTCGGTTTCCCCATTTTTAGCACTTCTAAGATAAATCCGGAACAATAATTTTTACATCAAATTGTATAAAAAAGGAAGAATACCTCCAAACAGAGCAAAGTCAAAATCCTGTCAGTATGACGGAAGTCAGATTTATGGGTGCCCCTTTTATCAGAGAAAATAAAAGTTTATGGAACAAAGCCTTTTATAGCCAACCTTTGTCGTTTCTAAACAATTGTACTTGAATCCACATGCAGAACCCTGAAGTTATAACGGACCATAATGACGTGTATTTTTCCACTTGTTTTCTTTTCCAAACTGTGGGCTCCGCAGGCCTACTAAAGCTGCCTAACCCTTTTCCAAACTGTGGGCCCCGCAGGCCTACTAAAGCTGCCTAACCCTTTTCCAAACTGTGGGCCCCGCAGGCATACTAAAGCTGCCTAACCCTTTTCCAAACTGTGGGCTCCGCAGGCCTACTAAAGCTGCATAAAGGTCGTTTAAATGAGAAGAAACAGTTAGTGCTACCAAAATCTGAATGAAAGGATCTCCGGTCTTATATGCAGATATGGTCTTTCAGGAGAAAAGGGTATATGAAAACATTTTTGTATGGTGGGTATTTGGGATGATAATTTGGTATACATTGTCTTAATTATGTTTTAATCAAAGATGTGATACATGTCACAAGCGATATGTACCAAGAGGTGGTCTCAAATACCCACCATACAGAAATTATTTTTAAGTGTCTTTTTTATCGGGAAATAAAATAAAAGGACCGTATTTACAACTAACTTTTTGCATAATTTGATCTGAACTTTAAGTGATTTATGTTTTCTCCGCCTTTAAATCGGAGACACTCGTGTCCAGTTGTTAATCAACTCTAAGGCTATTTTTACGTGCACAGAGCGTTCGTGTTGACTGTCACCTAACCATACACACCTGTCCACGTTAGATCCGACTTGTAGGGGTATTTTACACCAAAACATTCAGATTGATTTTCCATCTCAATATTTTCGCGAGCTGACGATTCTTAAAAAAAACCCAGGAAATTTCGTTTTTCTTGTATCCTAATAAAATAAAAGTGATACAAAAACAAGCATCTCAGAATGTATAATCCGTAATAACTATAATCCTCTGTTACACGTAAACAGAATCACTCCTATCCTCTTTCACCTATCCACAGCCAGTTAATCCCCTATCACATGTTTTTATTGAACGAGCTGTCCGTCTGGACTGCCACCAGAGGGCGCCGCTGATTTGCCTCGGTTTCTCTGGCGGGTTTGTAAATCACTGAGCGGTCTTCGTCTTCCCCTTCAGTCGCATTCGTCAAGTCCTTCATGGGCTGTTAAAATAAAACCAATATCAAATGACGGATACATGTGCGAGTATCTGTATAACACAGAACTGCACTCAAAATCAGTGTGTACAGGATATGTCACAAAATTCCCGACACGTAGTGTATTTGGCAGAATAATATGTGACATATGTACTTGTGTAATTGGCAGAATAATGTAATACTTCTTGTGTATTTGACGGATTGAAGTTGTACAATACTTCTGTGTTGATAATCTAGTCGTACATTGTACTTGTGTAATTGGCAGAATAATGTAGTACTGTTTGTGTATTTGTCGGATTGAAGTTGTATAATACTTGTGTGTTGATAATCTAGTTGTACATTGTACTTGTGTATTTGTCGGAATAATGTAGCACTGTTTGTGTATTTGTCGGAATAATGTAGTACTGTTTGTGTATTTGTCGGAACAATGTAGTACTGTTTGTGTATTTGTCGAAATAATGTAGTACTGTTTGTGTATTTGTCGGAATAATGTAGTATTACTTGTATTCTGCATTCGACAGATTGTGCAGATCTGATTGTGCACTGGGCAGAATGCTAACGTAGACCTAATTGTGCATTTGGCGAACCAACATGGTCCGGAAGGGAGAATGCATAGCTGTTAGAGATAGCTCCCTTGAAACGTTAAATACATCTGTATAAGGCTTCAGCCAGCCGTTATTGTAAAGGGAAGAAAGATTACAAAATGAAACTAGCGTAAATACACCAATAAAACCTGTTTCTCAAATATCTTCCAACACTTTTTTAACATTTTGTTTTCACTGAGTTAAATGAAGCCAAGCGTTTGAGAAACGGCCAATGCACAGTTGGAAAAATGTTCCGAACGTGTTAAAATAGATATAAAAAATTAAGACAACGGAATGTTTTGTAAAATAACAACAATGGCGTTGAAAGTAATTGTTTTAGAGTTGCTTGGAAGTGTAAACAATAGACAATGGGTTCTTAACTGCATTGTCGTTTTTAAATACGGATTTTCGAACTGTTGCCAGTTCTTGTAGGTGACGTTTATATATGATTTCCCATCATGCAGTTCACAATTTCCTTCCAAGAGTTTGGTATATTTCTCCACCAGGTGGCGGGAGCTTCTAGAGATGACGTAAGATGTGTACAGTGCTATGGAGTCTAGCTATAGGGAAGCTGCATACTTCAGGTAATGGACTTTTAATAATGTTTATAAGTGATTTCAAGTCCAAGTCATACTGGTTTCCTCTCCAGCCGCACGTGGGAACGTCTGCCAGGAGCGTGCGGATGGTCGTGGGTTTCCTCCCACCATAATGCTGGCCGCCGTCACATAAGTGAAATATTCTTGAGTACGGCGTAAAACACCAATCGAATAAAAAAAACACCAATCAATAAAATTAATCAACAAATAAATAATAGTGATTTTCGGTTTCGAGTTATGGCCAGTTCCTGTAGGAGACGTTTATATTAGATTTCCCATGATGCAGTTCACAATTTCCACCTACGAGTTTGGTATATTTCTCCACCAGGTGGCGCGAGCTTCTAGAGATTGCTCCTGGGTCACGAATCAAGCTTAGATTAGAGTCAAAATTTCAGTCATCAAATTTGCTATGTTTCTTTCTGTCATTTTAGCTAAAACTTGTTGTACAGTAAGAATTTATGTTGTCAAGCAATATTTTGACCTTGCCACGTAAGGAGTAACAATTTTAAAGTGATCTAAAATTTTGGCTTATAAGTGTAAGATTGCTTCGTGATCTCGAGGCCTGTACTCTGATGTCCAACTGAGTTTCCCATTAAATATGCATGTTCATGTAACAGCATGGACGAAGGAATGTTTATCCTAATGGGCTTCGTTCACTCACGTTTTGTTCCAAAAGTTCAGGGTCAAGGCCGCTTTTCCCTAAAGCAGCCGACTCGATCTCGTCTTTGGTGAAGAAAAACCCACGTATAATATGTGACATGTAGAGGGGATTTACGTCCCTTGGATTAGAAAAACCTGGAAAAGGAAAATGACACAGTACAAAGAGTGTATTTTTAAACAGGCCTATAACAAGCTCACTATGGTTCTCTGCTAAGTACATATGATCAAAAATATTTGTGTGTGGGTTGCAAGTAGAGATTATCTACCGGAGCGCTCATTTTATCGGGTATCCTACTAGTTCAGATAACACATGTAACTGAAGACGCCGAACATGCCGCACCGCGCCTGAAAAAAACGACAACATATTTAGAGAGTTAGATTTATCGGAGAACGATAGCCAAATTGGTCTTACTGGCTTCGTGTACGTTGAAATTGAGATATTTGCCATCACCAGACACCTAACAAAACTTAAAGCTGCGCCCATAGCGACTAGAGCTGGATTCAAACACGCCACCTCATACTCGCAGCCAGCGGCAAAAATTTTAAATAAATCAGTCAAAACGATACATCATAATTGTAAGATACTGACCGGTAATGGCACTGGTGATCGTGGAGACTATCACTGTGACCAAAAGGCCAGCCAGAGAGTAAGACGTGAAAGAGAGGGCATACATCCGTTCTAATCCCACACTGAAAACGTTACAGAAAAAACAAACATTGCTCACATCATACACATCAGCCAGAGAATAACACGTGAAAGGATGTGGCAAAGACCCACCCTAATCCCACACTAAAACGTTACAGAGAAGACAAACATTCCTGACATCATACACATCAGTAAGAAGGTAACACGTGAAGGACATGGCGTACACCCTCCCTAATCCCACACTAAAACGTTACAGAAAAAACAAACATTTCTCTCATCATACACATCAGTAAGAAGGTAACACGTGAAGGACATGGCGTGCACCCTCCCTAATCCCACACTAAAACGTTACAAAGAAAACAAACATTTCTCTCATCATACACATCAGTAAGAGAATAACACGTGAAGGACATGGCGTACCCCCACCCTAATCCCACACTAAAACGTTACAGAGAAAACAAACATTTCTCACATCATACACATCAGTAAGAAGGTAACACGTGAAGGACATGGCGTACACCATCCCTTATCCCACACTGAAAACGTTACAGAGAAAACAAACATTTCTCTCATCATACACATCAGTAAGAAGGTAACACGTGAAGGACATGGCGTACACCCACCCTAATCCCACACTGAAAACGTTACAGAGAAAACAAACATTGCTCACATCATACACATCAGTAAAAAGGTAACACGTGAAGGACATGGCGTACACCATCCCTTATCCCACACTGAAAACGTTACAGAGAAAACAAACATTTCTCTCATCATACACATCAGTAAGAAGGTAACACGTGAAGGACATGGCGTACACCCACCCTAATCCCACACTGAAAACGTTACAGAGAAAACAAACACTGCTCACATCATACACATCAGTAAAAAGGTAACACGTGAAGGACATGGCGTACACCCACCCTAATCACACACTGAAAACGTTACAGAGAAAACAAACATTGCTCACATCATACACATCAGTAAAAAGGTAACACGTGAAGGACATGGCGTACACCCACCCTAATCCCACACTGAAAACGTTACAGAGAAAACAAACATTGCTCACATCATACACATCAGTAAAAAGGTAACACGTGAAGGACATAACGTACACCCACCCTAATCCCACACTGAAAACGTTACAGAGAAAACAAACACTTCTCTCATCATACACATCAGTGAGAAGGTAACACGTGAAGGACATGGCGTACACCCACCCTAACCCCACACTGAAAACGTTACAGAGAAAAACAAACATGCTCACATCATACTCATCAGCCAGAGAGTAGCACATGACGGACATGGCGTACATCTGCCCTAATCACACACTGAAAACGTTGCAAAGAAAACATTGTTCACATCACAAAAACGCAGCAGAGAGTGAGACATGATCGAAGGACCCGGCGGAGGTCTACATTCGCTGGTATCTAACACTGAAAACGTAACATAGAAAAATATTGCTCACATCATACACATCAGTACGAGAGTAACACGTGAAGGACATTGCGTACATCCGTTCTAATCCCACACTAAAAACGTTACAAAAAAAGCAAACATTGCTCTCATCATACACATCAGTTACAGAGTAAGAGAGTAACCGTTAACCTGTGATAAGACGAGAAGAACCCAGCAAGTACTTGTTTCGGAAGTTGATGGTACTTACCATGATTCCGGTGTTTTAAAGGGGCTAACAACAGTACTATTTGTGAGAAGTGACTGAGTGACGTTCGTGGGGCAGGCGTCCGTGCCCTCCAGGTGTAGATAAGGGGTCTTAATACCGGTCAATTGAGCCCCGAGGGTTATCCACACACACATGCCCACACCGCACAGACCTCCCACCAGAACACCCTGGACAATTAAATGCAGATCGTTAATACGAAAGAAGATTTGGAATTGCTAACAAGGTCAGCAAAGAGCTCGCCTGTATGAGACACATGGCTGATAAACTACCGCTCATTACATTACGTTCTGATATCATGAATTTGGTAATTTACGGTAAAAAATATGCCCTCAGAGCATCAGCGATCAGCGACTTGGTAAGGAATATCAAGGTAAACACTATTCTTACAACAGCCGGTGTGTGCATTCTTAGGTTTCATAGGTTAACGCATATCGTAAATTTCAAGTCGCGGGGAATTTCTCAAGTTGGCCTGTAACGAAGAATGAGCTTATGTTTAGCAGCGGCAGTAAGTGAAACATGGTGAAGTATTCCCACTGATGATATGAGCGTAGTCCATGAGGCTCTTACTGATGACGCATTACAAATTGGACAGGAAACAACGCTCGTCGGGCTTTTTCTAGTTCAGAGATAAATGTCTTTCTGGCGCATGGTTAATTCACTATTACACAATTTACAAACCTTTGAATGGGCCCAGGGAATGAAAGCTCCCGTGAGAAACAAGCCCATGATGGGACCTCCTAGTGACCCCAACAGACAACTACAGATCTGAAACAAAACGTGTACTCATGAACATTCTGTGTGGAATAAGCCCATGATGGGACCCCTTGGTGACCCCAACAGACAACTACAGATCTGAAACAAGACGTGTACTCATGAACATTCTGTGTGGAATAAGCCCATGATGGGACCCCAACAGACAACTACAGATCTGTAACAAGACGTGTAGTCATGAACCTTCTGTGAGGAATAATTCCATGATGGGACCCCTTAATGACCCCAACAGACAACTACAGATCTGAAACAAGAGGTGTAGTCATGAACCTTCAGTGAGGAATAATTCCATAATGGGACCCCTTGGTGACCCCAACAGACAACTACAGATCTGAAACAAGACATGTAGTCATGAACATTCTGTGAGGGATAACCTCATAATGCCACCTCGTGGTGACCCCAACAGACAACTACAGATCTGTAACAAGACGTGTACTCATGAACCTTCTGTGAGGAATAATTCCATGATGGGACCCCTTAATGACCCCAACAGACAACTACAGATCTGTAACAAGACGTGTAGTCATGAACCTTCAGTGAGGAATAATTCCATGATGGGGCCCCTTAATGACCCCAACAGACAACTACAGATCTGTAACAAGACGTGTAGTCATGAACCTTCAGTGAGGAATAATTCCATGATGGGACCCCTTGGTGACTCCAATAGACAACCTCAGATCTGTAACAAGACATGTATTCATGAACATTCTGTGAGGGATAACCTCATAATGCCACCTCGTGGTAACCCCAACAGACAACTACAGATCTGTAACAAGACGTGTACTCATGAACATTCTGTGAGGAATGATGGGACCCCTTAGGGACCCCTTAGTGACCCCAACAGACAACTACAGATCTGTAACAAGGCGTGTAGTCATGAACACTCTGTGAGGAATAAGCCCATGATGGGACCTAGTGGTGACCCCAACAGACATCTACAGATCTGAAACAAGACGTGTAATCATGAACATTCTGTGAGGAACAAGCCCACGATGGGACCTCTTGGTGACCCCAACAGACAACTACAGATCTGAAACAAGACGTGTATTCATGAACATTCTGTGAGGAATAAGCCCATGATGGGACCCCTTGGTGACCCCAACAGACAACTACAGATCTGTAACAAGACGTGTAGTCATGAACATTCTGTGAGGAATGATGGCACCCCTTGGTGACCCCAACAGACAACTACAGATCTGAAACAAGACATGTATTCGTGAACAATGAACAGATCCTATGAACATTCATTTACATCTGGATGAAACGAAGAACAGAACGAGTAACGCTGGGTTTCATAGAGTAGTTATATTTGTCTCAATGTCGTGTCACATAGAGGCTATATGTGTGGAAACAGGGAATCTTGATCAAGTGCTTTCTTTCTAAAATCAAAGCTGTTTTTCGTGCATGTCTCTGATTTATGTAGTTATAATATATTTATTTCATTTCTGTCTTATTCTTAAGTATGGCGAAAAACACCAATCAAATAAATGAATATATCCATGATTGGTGTCTAGCAGAAGATGACCGAATTTTGCACTGATAAAACTGCGGTTAGTTTTAAGGATGGAGTAAACTAGCGGCCTTTGTAAAATAACGAATGAACTTTTTCACGAATAGGACTTTTCTTGCGGCCAACTGGCTTTGTAAACTCCACTAAATCTGCCGTCACTTACCTGAGTGATTGGGCCGCCGTACGCCATTACCATAAAAGACAAACCGATTGATATCAAACCGAACACAACCACTGGAAGGAAAAGAAAAGATATAGATCCTCATTACTATAAATACAAGGATTATTACGTGTTCATAGTACAATGTTTACACAGGAGAACGATGCTAAAACACTCACCCCCATCCCCCACCCCCACCACCACCCCACTCACCTTTTCCCTCACCTTCCTCATCGCTATTCCTTGTACCTGATACATATTTTGCATAAATATTTACCATTTTCACGGAAAGTCCAATCGCAGGATTTTAAAACACAAAAAGTAGGGGCGTGTCTATTTGTGGGAAAATGGTAAAATATGTATTTTTGTTACTTACCGAATAATTTGGCCATAATAGTCCTCCGTAGTTCAGAAATATTTGGCCAAAATGGCGAGACAAAGTCCATCAGTGTGTTTGCTGCAATCCCATTCAGGCCAGAGGATAAAGAACTACAACAATGGGAAGCGGCGGGGGTCAGCTGATACTCTAGAAGAGACAATATCAGAAAGTTTCCCAAGCCAATGGGCTCTAAAACATTGACCAATTGTCATGGCACTTCTCAGGAACAATATTTCTTTGTATGCTTCACAGATAACAGCGCTTTCCGGGTTATTGCAGTTGGTCTGACGCTGCGCATACTTGTGGCAGACCGAGCCTATGCCCTCCCAATACTCGAGGCAATGTCATAGGTGGGGAAAAATAAAAAGTACATAAAGCTCATATAACCGAGTGCAAGAAGCTTGTGAGTGAATATGGTATTCAATATGATTTTCAATTTTTCTTCAAAGAGATAGACACCTGAAAATAGTTTTTGTACGGTAGATACTGGGGACTACCTCTTGGTATACATGTATATTGTCTTTGAGTACTACAGCTATAAATGAGGATATACACGTAACACATGTATATTGTCTTTGAGTACTACAGCTATAAATGAGGATATACACGTAACACATGTTTATTGTCTTTGAGTACTACAGCTATAAATGAGGATATACACGTAACACATGTATATTGTCTTTGAGTACTACAGCTATAAATGAGGATATACACGTAACACATGTATATTGTCTTTGAGTACTACAGCTATAAATGAGGATATACACGTAACACATGTATATTGTCTTTGAGTACTACAGCTATAAATGAGGATGTACACGTAACACATGTTTCATCAGTATTATTGGCACCAGAATTTGGTTCTTTCAGATAAAAAGCGTGTTCAACCTGGATTTTAATCGTATTTGTATTTCCAATGTATTCATAAATATCACCATAATCCAGGTTAAATGCATTTGATTGGATATAAACAATAAATTTACATTCATATAAAACTATTGTACACGCATCATATCCTTATTTAGGACATTATTCCGCAAAGACGACATATACCAAGAGGTGGTCCCAAATGCCCAACATGCAAAAATATTTTTAGATACCCTTTACTCCTGAAAGAAAAAATCGAAAAATATTCAAGGCCATATTTGTAAAAATGTTTTCATGCTCTGAAATCTGATCATCATATTTATGTTTCCGTCTCCGTTAAGTTTCAGATTAAAGAAGTGCACGAAATCTGCTGAATGTGTTTGATTTGGTAGATTGACCTCTGCGAGAGTTAGCCACCATGTTACCCAGCGGCCTACAGTGACATTACCCAGCATTACCCAGCGCCGCAAATCTAGTTTCAGCTAGCCATAGCCCCATGCAAATAAACAGTGCACCAAAGTTCCCCCTCAAAACAATGTTTGACATTTACCAAGATATTTGTCCGATCGTTGTGAAATTTTGCACGTGCAGCATCTCAGTAATCCAGTCATACACTGTGGCATTGATTACCCTGTAGATACAGATGTGCTCCAATGAGCATGCGCAAATGCATTGTCACTCGGAGTTTGAAAATTTTACAAACAGACTGAAGATAATTTTGACTATCTGTACGACCAGATAATGTTATAATCTGGTATAACCACCACGATTTTGTGTCACACTGAGATAGCGAGTTCGCATCGTGTTAATGCGGCGTGTAGTCAGACTCCTGAAGCAGATGTCTAAGGTCATCAAGATTGGACACCATCGTAACATGGCGATACACCGCTTGTTCCACATGGCTCCACAAATGTTCAAAGGGATTGAGATCCAGGGAATTAGCGCGCTATTCATGTGCTCAATGCCCTCATGTTCAAAGATGAAATGTATCATGCTGGTACGATGTGGACGCGCACTGTTGTCCATAAAAAGAAATCCATTGCCATCTTAAATCTGTTTGCAAAATTTTTCAAAATCCAACCGATAAGGTATTTGCTCATTGTAGCACATCGGTATCTACAGGGTAATCCTTGCTACAATGTGTTGATTACTGAAATATTGTGTGCAAAATTTGACAACTATTGGGGTAATGCCTTGGTAAAACACAGTTTTGGGTGGTACTTACTTCTGATGCACTGCTTACAACGGAGCCAATGTTTTTTTGTTTTTTTCGGGGGGGGGGGGGGGGGGGGGCAGAAAACGTAACTGTGCCAGCGGAGACGATGGCTGTGTCGTTCTAGTCACAGTGCCAACAATTTCTAAATCTTTTTCTGAACAGTGTCCTCAGGTAAATTTGTTGTTTTTTAGCGACGTATGTCTGCGAGAACATTGTCAAAAATATTTTAAAATATTATTTTAGTTCTGACGCGTAAATTTATATTTCACTCTGTCGATCGGTCGGTCTGCCAGTCATCTAATGTTTTCACCTCCTCCCTATTCAAAGGGTATTTTATATTTACAAGGCGCATGGGTGCAAGGTGACATTAAATCTTTGCAGGAGCATGCGTCGAAACAACAGAATAAAGTGATGTCCATTTACTCACAAAACAAGATACCAATGCTAACTCACCTTAAAGAAGCACTGAACAGAGCAGCTAGGAACAGACCGCCCATACCAGGCAGTGTCTGGAAGAGCTCCATAACAAAGTACGGCAGAATCTACAATCATACAACAACAACACGAAGCGCCATTAGGTGGAAGTTGGTTGTTTGGAAGTTTGCTTCTACAGAGGGTAACGATCTTGTGTTTTAACAATATTTCCTTGATACGTATTTGGTTTCTATCGCAAATTTTGTGTCACGTCATCTTGTCCAATAATGGCTCAGGCTCGGCAATCCTGTAAGACATGAAGGATCCCAAAGTAATACAATCACACAGTAGATCAATCTCATAGTAAAACAGTCACACAGTAAATGAATCCCGCACTAAAACAATCACACGGTCAAACAACTTCACAGTAAAACAATCACAGAGTAAATGAATCCAACAGTAAAACAATTTCACAGTGAAACATTCCCAACAGTAAAACAATCTTACAGTAAAACAACCTCACAGTACAACAATCTCAAACTAAAGCCATCCCACACTAAGTGAATCCAAGAGTAAAACAATGACACAGTAAAACAACCCCAAAGTAAAACAATGACACAGTAAATAAATTCCATAGTAAAACAATCTCACAGTGAAACAATCCCACAGTAAAACAATCACACAGTAAATGAATCCCACAGTAAAACAATCCCACAGTAAATAAATTCCACAGTAAAACAATCTCACAGTAAAACAATCTCGCAGTAAATGAATCCCACAGTGAAACAATCTCACAGTAAAACAATCACACAGTAAATGAATCTCACAGTAAAGCAAACTCACTGTAAGACAATCCAACAGTAGAACAACGCCACAGTAAAACAATCACACAGTAAATGAATCACACAGTAAAGCAATCTCACTGTAAGACAATCCCACTGTAGCCATATACCACAGTAAATGAATCCCACAGTAAAACAATCTCAGAGTAAAACAATCACACAGTAAAACAAAGTCGTGCACTGTACCCATTATATATCTGAATATCCATGAAATAGTTTACCTCGTTTGAACCGGATATGTACCCGGCAGAATACGGCTCACACTGCTTGGATTTGTAATAGGCAAATGCCACGAAGCCTTCCAGACCGGCCGCGATGGCTAGCAGAAGGAAACCAGGCGTACTCCACAATACCATTCTGAAACAGAACACACAATTATGGTAGAGCAGAGGGAGAAACCTTACCACAGGGGCAAAACAGGCATGCTCCATAACGTCTTACTGAAACCGAATGCAAACGTACGGTAGAGCAAAAGGGAGAAACCTTGCCACAGAGGAAAACCAGGCGTGCTTCATAACGTCGTGCTGCAAGCGAACGCAAACATATGGTAGAGCAAAACGGAGAAACCTCGCCACAGAGGAAAACCACGCGTGCTTCATAAAGTCGTGCTGCAAGCGAACGCAAAAGTATGGTAGAGCAAAACGGAGAAACCTCGCCACATAGAAAACCAGGCATGCTCCATAACGACTTACTGAAACCGAACGCAAACGTACTGTAGAGCAAAACTGTAAAGAAACCTTGCGAAAGAGGAGCACAAGGAAGGAAGTCTTCATTTCACCGCTGTAAAATGGTCACGTGTATGGTAGGGCAAAAAGAAGGAACATCGTACAAACAGAAGAAAAACAGTTTTGTCCAAGAAACACAACTGCGAGAACTTCCTCCCTTCAAAAGAGGACCATCATTCTTCATAAGACCATCGTGAAACAGACACTAGAATGGAAGCGGCGTAAAAATGCAGAAGCTGGAAGATGAAGTCGACGGAAGATAGCAAAGAACGACAAAGGCAGGTATACGTATAACAGAACAACAGGGACAAAGATTCGGGTTGGCGTGGACAAACATGGAGTATTCTGTAGTACCAGCCTGAGTCAGGTATAGGAGAAGAACAGGGACAAAGCTTCGGGTTAGAGTGGACAAACATGGAGTATACTATACGAATCTGAGTATGGCATACACGTATACATCCTAAAGCAACATGGGCAAATCCTAAGGTGACAGGCAGAATTGAGATTGATGACTGGACGTCTAGCCATAGCATCTTAACAACTGATCTATCCATCCAGTTGGAACAGTTTTCTTGATTGAGTCCAAAGTCCAGAGATTTCGCCTATTAGAGTCCAGGGTCAGGAATCTTCCCCTATTAGAGTCAGAGTCCAGACTCATAGCATTATAGAGACCGGGGTATTGGATTGTTAGAGTCCAGACTTGCCGCCTTTTTTAGAAACCAGGGCCCAGGGTCCAGGCCCGTCGCTATTTAGTGACCAGTGTCCTGGATTGTTAGAGTCGAGCGAGTATTTCCTATTTGGCTTGATGCATATACATGTACATGTACCTCAGTTATCAGAGCGGTGGGGCTAGATGTCCCACTTGAGCCAGTATTTTCGCTAGTCTCGATTTATCACAGTAGAAACTCCTATCTATTTGATGAATACGCCTTCCCGAACGATAAGTACAATCTGAACTTTCTTTTGTCTGAACTCCAGTTCATATTACAATGTGTCAGTGTTTAATATAACTTGCCTGTAACGTCTGTGACGTCGTCAAGAATCGAAGACAGATGAGCCTTGAACGTCAATAAAACGACGTCAAGGTCGGGCTGTCAGGCGTCTGATGGGCCCCCAGTAATACCAAGTGCTCATACTTACTTGATAGCTTGTCGTTGCGTTGGCATGGAAGCAATTCGCTGGACAGACGACTGGTTAAAACCTACTCCGAACCACCCAATCGCTCCAGCCAAAAGACTGTTCCAGAAGGTCGTCCTTACCGTGGGATCAAAGCTCCAACTGTCGGGGGGAAATACAAGAAACTTGTATGCAAATAGAAAACGGGATAGAATAAAAGCAATTAGTGCGTGAAATATAGAAATAATAGCAATATTAAACTGTACAATTTCTCAGCAATCCTATTCATGATATATTTGTATATAGGCGTGGTCACAGATAATCACATACAGCCCTCGTCAAACATACCGAACGTTCCATGTCGATAATTGCATACCCAAATTTTCAAAATAATGTTCAATGCAAACCACTGAAGAAGTGAGAATCCATCAGTGCCTTGTTTAGACTGCAAGAACCAATAAATGTCTAATATTATATAAAGTTTTTGACAGTTACAGTGTTCACCCTCATCAAATAACATCGCTCAGTAGTTTGTAAACGCGAAAGCAACTAAAATAGCATCACAATGTGTTAGAGGCACTTTACGACTCGGAAAAACACTTGCCTTCGTACATTTAAGCAGTGTTCAATACTCGCCTGTCTTCCCACAGGTGAAGGGGAGGTAATGCTGGTTACACAAGCGCAACACTTGTGTCGACGTTTACATTTAAATGCAGAACAAAATTTACCCCTAGCAGGATGTATATGTCGAGGAAACTTCTCTTGAAAGAAATTCAGACAAACTTCGCATAAAGTGAACTAACATGCTTTAAGACTCCGCAATCTAGAATGCTTCATGAACACGTTTGGGAATTTTGTTGTATGAATATTAACTATTTGTAAAAACATTCAGGCTCACGCTTTATTAGAAATAGAATCCTTCAATTCATGAGCACGTGTTTAATAATCCGACATTTTGTAATCTAATAATCCACAACTCACTTAATCCTTTCAACTTACTTGGTATCCAATCTGCCGCCCAAACGTTTCAACTTAGTTGATATCCAATCTGCCGCCCAAACGTTTCAACTTAGTTGATATCCAATCTGCCGCCCAAACGTTTCAACTTACTTGGTATCCAATTAGCCGCTCAAACGTTTCAACTTAGTTGATATCCAATCTGCCGCCCAAACGTTTCAACTTACTTGGTATCCAATCTGCCGCCCAAACGTTTCAACTTAGTTGATACCCAATCTGCCGCTCAAACGTTTCAGCTTACTTGGTATCCAATCTGCCGCCCAAACGTTTCAACTTACTTGATATCCAATCTGCCGACCAAACGTTTTAACTTACTTGATATCCAATCTGCCGCCCTCTTTGTTCAATCTCCAGAAGTTGGCCAAACCTCCAATATCCATGGTTGCCTGCACATGCCAAACAGGATATGACATCAAACAGGATAGGACACCAAACAGGATATGACACCAAAGAGGATAGGACGCCAAACAGGATATGGCACCAAACAGGATATGACACCAAACAGGACAGGGACACCAAGCAGTATATGACACCAAACAGGATATGGCACTAAACAGGATAAGACACTAAACAGGATAGGACGCCAAACAGGATATGGCACCAAACAGGATAGGACACCAAACAGGATAGGACAGCAAACAGGATATGATACTAAATAGGATAGGACGCCAAACAGGAAATGGCACCAAACAGAATATAACACCAAACAGGATAGGACACCAAACAGGATATGACACCAAACAGGATATGACACCAAACAGGATATAACACCAAACAGGATATGACACTAAACAGGATAAGACACTAAACGTTATATGACACCAAACAGGATATGACACTAAACAGGATAGGACGCCAAACAGGATATGACACCAAACATGAGAGGACACCAAACAGGATATGACACTAAACAGGATAGGGCACCAAACAGGATAGGAACCAAACAGGATAGGACGCCAAACAGGATATGGCACCAAACAGGATACGACACCAAACAGGATATGACACAATGATTTTATTTTACACCACTGCAGATCATTTATATAATTTTTTTTTCATTTTTTGTGCTTTACGGTTCATTTTTAAGAATGTTCCGTCAATATGATGTCGGTGAGAGGCAGGAAACCACAGCAAGCATGTTTGACAAACCTCCTGATGTAGGGTCGCAGCTGTAACATTTGCGAGTACTTGTATGCAAATATTAGCCACTGAATGTTGTTTGTTTATTTTTGTTTTTTGTTGTTTATTTTTTCTTGCGGTGCGTAGTTTGCTTACTCATTTACTTTTCTGAGAGTTTAACAAGTTAAAGAATACACCATTTAAATGATGAAGGTCAATTTTATGGGTGCAAGAAACTCTGTAGTGGACATTCTCCTCTTTGCCTGTTTGCTGAAAAATCTCCTCACTTAAAAAATGGATCCGAACACGTGACCTTACACGTGACCTTAATGTTCAGCAAAGTGCGAGTCTCAGAGAACCAGAGAGAGCCCCTACGTGTATTTAGGTTACTCCCTGTATCACATGCGTTCTATAACCACAGTGCCTTCCCGCAGTTTACCATGATGAAGTATTGTTTACTAACCCAGTCTGAGGATAGAGCTTGCTTCAACCAGGTTGTTTACACTGTATATCATAACAAATACAGTGTGATAATGGAAAGGTTATCACAGGCCAATCCCTGCAGTACTGTAAGCCAGTTGTGTTTCGGGCAGTTTATACATAGCGTCCATTCCGGACCGCCCAGGCGCCTTTACTTGGGTAAAACTTCACCGAGATTCACTCGGCTGACCTGGTATTTACTTTTAGCCTCGGGCCTAATAGTACTTTTTTTTTCTCTGTGGAATTAAGCTCTACGTAAATGGTTTATGTACTAACCTATTGCTTGGTATCGCTCCTCAGTCGTCTGTGTGTGTTTAGATAAGTAAAGACTGATGTGAAATATGACAGCGATCGAAATGAGATACAGCACATAGATATACAAAGACACTGCGGAAGTCTCAGATGTGGTTAGGCAATTGCATACTGTCCTTTAAAGTGAAGTCGCGCGTTCGAATCCAACTGTGGCTGCGTGGTTTGGCAGCGGTCTTTTATCGGTAGGTCTAGGTTTGTCGGGTGTATAGTGAGCTTCCATGGTTTTCCCCGAAGCAATGTCCTGTTTTCTCCATCTGTAAAAGCTGATCTTGTCGTCAATAAACCGACAATGTTTACTTGTATGCCACACATAAAACACGGATCAAATAAGCGAATATAATCGCGATGGTATACGATTTGCTGTAGTAAAATTCAAACCCAGGGTTTTAGTGCCCATAAACCATTCTCAGCACGCGGACAACCATTTTGTCCCTACAACAATTATCAAATAGAAATACACGTATACGCAAAACGGAGCTAAGACAAATCATACAGGCTATGTCGACTGTTATGATAGCGTGACGTCACAATGACTCGCCATGGAATGCAGCGTCACAAAGAACAATAACGTCAGTGTACGCAGTAATTTAGCTGCGCAGGTTTTAAATCATTTAGCAAGTGTATGCTAACATTTTAACCCGCCTGACTAGCCAATGGCCATCGAGAGTCACGATCGGCGTAGTGACGAAATTCTTTACTATTTACTTTCAAAACAAAATCATGGGCAAACGTTAGTCATAAACGGTTTGATAAACCGGCGTACTAACAAAAAATACAGAAAGTATAGACAGAACAGAAGTTTACCTTTATAAGAACGGCTGTAATTCCTATGAAAATGATAATACACTGGAACACATCTGTCCATATGACGGCCTTGATGCCTCCCTGGACGAAAAGAGACGAATAGAAACAGAATATCAAAAATGAGAAGATGTCCATAAAACTTAATTAGCATTCAAGGGACATGATTAACTTGTTAGTAAGGGGACCTGGTTTAATCCATTTAGGATTCATGACAGCTAGCCGTTTTTAGTTTTTCAGAAGTAAAGTGTATGTACATAGGCAAAGTCTACAGGTAATGTAGTAAAGTATAGTAAAGGTGAAGGTTTTAGGCAATGTATAGGCATACCTTCATGTATATAGGTAACGCACAAAGTTAAGTATAAATGTAAAGTAAAGAGGTTAAACATATGGTATGGAACATGGTAAGGTAAAATATACTCAAGAAAAAAATTAACGCACGAAGCAATTTTAAATTGTTTTCTCTCAGTATTCAAATAACGTGTTACATACTTGTACTCAAGAACAAGGGTAAGTATTCGTTATCTCTTGTGGCTTCAATTTTGTTTTAGAGTAATAATCTAGGAGGTATGGCAGCGTGAAAACAGAATGGTCGGTAATCACAGTGCACAGCACTCAGCCCGGATGTGTCCACCGTTAGCATTACGACAGGACTCAGTACCGAGTGTGTGCACCGTTATCATCACCACAGGACTCAGTACCGAGTGTGTCAACCGTTAGCATCACGAAAGGACTCAGTATCGAGTGTGTCCACTGTTAGCATCACAACAGGACTCAGTATTGAGTGTGCGCACCGTTAACATCACGACAGGACTCAGTACGGAGGGTGTCCACCGTTAACATCACGAAAGGACTCAGTACAGTGAGTGTGCACAGTTGACATCACGACAGGACTCAGTACCGAGGGTGTCCACCGTTAGTATTACGACAGGACTCAGTACCGAGCGTGTGCACCGTTTACATCACGACAGGACATAGTACCCAGGGTGTCCACCGTTAGTATTATGACAGGACTCAGTACCGAGTGTGTCCACCGTTAGCATCACGACAGGACTCAGTACCGAGTCTGTCCACCGTTAGCATCACGAGAGGTTTCAGTACCGAGTGTGTCCACCGTTAGCATCACGACAGGACTCAGTACCGAGTGTGTCCACCGTTACCATCACGACAGCCCTCAGTACCGAGTGTCTCCACAGTTAGCATCAAGACAGCCCTCAGTACCGAGGGTGTCCACCGTTAGCATCACGACAGGACTCAGTACCGAGTGTGTCTACCGTTATCATCACGACAGGACTCAGTAACGAGGGTGTCCACCGTTAGCATCACGAGAGGTTTCAGTACCGAGTGTGTCCACCGTTAGCATCACGACAGGACTCAGTACCGAGTGTGTCCACAGTTAGCATCAAGACAGCCCTCAGTACCGAGTGTCTCCACAGTTAGCATCAAGACAGCCCTCAGTACTGAGCGTGTCCACAGTTAGCATCAAGACCCGAGTGTATCCACAGTTAGCATCAAGACAGCCCTCAGTACTGAGCGTGTCCACAGTTAGCATCACGACAGGACTCAGTCCGAGTGTGTCCACCATTACCATCACGTGGACTGGAGAACAACTCTGTTGTCATGCTCCAGCAGCTCAAGGCAGGCGGAGGCTGGCCTGGCCGCCAGGTGTCAGTTGTGTCTATAGCTTCGGGGAATTTCCGCTGTTGCCATGAGCCATTTAATCACAAAATAAAGGTTTACTTTGTTAAGTTGTAAGTAAATCTTATTCTGCAATGATCTCACTTCCCAATTAATCTAACCCGCCGTCTGTTTGCCAAAACAGCACCAGGAATAATACATGACCGTACGTCACTCTTTCATTGCGATTGTTATTTCAGTGAAACAACAACAACATCCAAAGTTTACGACAATGCATATTTACGCTACAGGTATGCAGAATATAGGATTAAATTTCGTGGATGGAACATGGTAACTTCATACATCGAACATATAGATAAGCACGGCACACTTACTTAACCTGACAGCAGCCGTTCAACGAAGTGTGTATCATTCAAGGGGAGTAACTCGTGTATTTAATTGTCACAACAAACGGAAATACGCGAATATTTTCTTTCAATTTTGTCAAGCAGAATCCGAAATAATTATGTCTTCAGCTTTTGCATGCCATTAGAGAGCTTTTTATATATTATGAAATGATAAGTCGATAATGAGAATAATCTAGGAGATAATTTCAAAACCATCGATTTAAAAATTTATAAAAAAATTTATATAAAATTTATAAATTAATTAAATTTTAAAGAATACAAACAGTATTAAATTGTCTGTCGACACATCACACAAAATACTGACAGAAGTTCTCTTCTCAGTAGATATATTTCTGATAGGCTAATTTGCACCATCTTGCGTAGATTTGTGAAAATACAAAATCCACAAAAATTTAAGATAGTCCTTGGTTACCATGGCAACCGCCAATGCGAACAATGCGTGTTGGTCAGGAATCTCATATCATTACTACAAAGTTATTGAGCAAGTTTTATGCAAATTAGAGACGATTTTGTAAAATGACCTGGACGCTGACCTTGGGCTGCTGGAGGCACGCTGGATACTTACCCTAATTGTTGAGTTAGCACGTAATTTAATACTGAGAAAGAATATAAAATTGTTCCATGCATTTATGAATAAAGGTCAGGAGTACAGTTCATGTACACGTAAACATGCAATGAATAAAGGTCAAGAATACAGGTCATGTACACGTGAGCATGCAATGAATAAAGGTCAAGAATACAGGTCATGTACACGTAAACATGCAATGAATACAGGTGAGGAATACAGGTATAATGTATATGAATAATGTGCAAAGGTAAAGTATACCAGGTAGAGTATACAGGTAAAGAAAAAAGGCAATGTATATAGGCAATGAATAATAATACAAGTAATGTATACAGGGAAAGAACAGGTAACTAAAATAGGTAACACATACATGTAAAGTACAGCAGGTAATGTACACAGGTAAAGTATGTACAATGTAGGTAATGTATAGAGGTAAATGAAAATAAATTTAACCCGGTGTCTAATGATAATCACACAAAGGTAAGGGTCTTGCTACTTACGATAGATGTGTAAATGATGGAAGCAATGCCGACCAGAACAACGGAAGCCCAGACAGGGAGATTAGCCACTGACAACAAAAAACACAGGTGTACAATAATATACCTGTAGATGAGATTTCTCAATAGAATTTGGCCTTACAATAATGGGCTTATAATTTATTTACTATATTTCACCACTGACACATTATATTTGTATTCTCAAAAAAATCTGTTCAATTTATTGGAAATTCTGAGCTAATATTCTGTTGTCAGCGTGATGCTAGAATATACTCGGTTAACTCAGCAGATTATTCTTTTCCATTATTGTTTACAGATCAGTACAGATAGATTGATTATATTTGTTATATTTGATAAATACAGCACAAACAGTGTAGTAATTCAACATAAATGTTCTTTTAGACTAGCGGAAATAGTACACTGACTATGACACAGAATTAGTGCATTCTAGCATCAAACAGACGAGCGGCTTTCTGTTAAAGTTAACAGATTTTTTGGAGTGTACTCGCTGGCTCAGTCGCCTAAGGCGTTATTCTCGCCACATCAGATCGTGTTTTGTGAGGGCGAGCGTTTGCATGCAGCTCTCGCTGTTACAGCCACAAACTGTACGTCAAGTACCTGGCCAAAGACATTTACTTCAGGCACTTCGGTCCACTCCCCCCATAAGTACCATCACCGTCATATATAAGAGAAATGTTCTTAAGGAAGACTTTAATGACGTATGTCATTATTGTTAAATGTGATGAGTGCAGCATTTTCAGTCATTCTCAGTCATTCGAAACCAATAAACTGCTGTTAACATCACTGCATGTTTCACTTACTTGTAATTCACAATGCTTACAATACATAAATAGTAAGAATAAAACCATAGCTGAGGTAACGGATTTCATCTGTGTGACTGTTCGCCAGTTATCACGCTGTCATCGCTGATCTGGTTTTACTCTTCAGGATGCAGTGTTTTGTACCAATCAGATCATGAGAGCTACAGCAACCAACACTAAACCGTTAGAGAAGACAAAGTTCTATGTTATATTATTACCATATCTAACCAGGCCTAACTCTTAACCCGATTCGGCCTGGTTTTTAGCATAAATGTTTATTTTTACAAGCAGTCTGTACTGTCATAAAACAACAAAAGTCTTACCGGTTTCCATGGCAACGGCGGGTCCATAGAGAACGACGGCCATGTACAATGTCTGCAAAATGAAAGGGAGATAACTAGCGATGTGTGAAGATAAAAAAAAAAACTGAACATAAAGATCTGGTAATAATGCAATATTACAATTAATCTAGTGAGGCTCTACAAATAACTAATACAACAACAAGTATGGGTCTACCAACAACTTACCCATGGAGGAAGGTAACTGTAAACGAAGTGTCTATACAACCCCAGGTCAATTTGTTACCTGGCCATCTCGTTATCATCTCGAAGGAGTGGGGTGGGGGGGTGGGGGGGGGGGGGGGGCTGGTAGGGGAGCTCAGTTGGCTAGCGCGCTGGCGCAGCCAAAGGACCCAGAAGCCTCTCATAAATGCTGTCGCTGTGAGATCAAGTCCATGCTGGCTTCCTCTCCGCTCGTAAGTGAGAAGGTCTCCAGCAACCTTCGGATAGCTCTAGCTTCCCCTTGCTCTGTCCGGTTTCCTCCCACCATAATGCTGGCCGCCGTCGTAGAAGTGAAATATTCTTGAGTACGGGGTAAAACATCAATCAAATAAATAAATGCATCTCGTTATACAACCCCAGGTGAATTTCTTTCCTGGTCATCTCGCTATACAGCCCCATGTGAATTTTTCACCTGATCATCTGGTTATACAACCCCGGGTGAATTTGTTACCTGGTCATCTCGCTATACAGCCTCATTTGCATTTGTTACCTGGTCACCTCGGTATACTACCCCGGGTGAATTTGTTATCTGGTCACCTCGTTATACAGCCCCAGGTGAATTTCTTACTTGGTCATCTCGGTATACAGCCCCATGTGAATTTGTTACCTGGTCATCTCGCTATACAGCCCCTGGTGAATTTCTTACCTGGTTATCTCCTATATACAGCCTCATTTTATTTGTTACGCACGTGACTTTTTACCTAAAGCCTTATCCGGTTTTAACTAAAGCCTTTTTAGTTTTTACCTCAAGCCTTTCACTAGGAACTCTTAACTTTATAGCACAAAGCATGAATTTTGCACTCTACCTGTTAACTAGAAACTATTAAGTTTTTACCACAAAGCAGGCTTCTGAACAATTCCAGTTTTAACCAACAATCTTGAATGTTTCACCAAAGCCACTGAAAGCTATCAACGACAACCTTAGAGATATGTTTACCAAAAAATTTGAATATTTCTAATACAAAGCATGAAGTTTGTTTTACTTATATCTTTGCAGGTTTTTACTGCATATTTCATGTGTTTTCAACCAGCAAATACCTGGTTTTTAACAATAACTTGGTCAAAAGTCTTTGACAACCACAACTCATGGCGATTTTTTTATGACAGAATATTCATCAATAGTCTTGAAGGTTTTTAATAAAATCGATGATTTTTAGCAATAACATCATAACCTTGGACGTTATTCTCACAACACATGAAGGTTTTAACAAAATCTTCGAGGCTTTGAAAACTAACATCAGAGGCAGTTACCAATATCTATGGGTGCTTTTGTCGCCAACCGTGCATGGAGGTTTTTACAAGTTTCCAGAAAGCACGGAAGTCTTTACCACAAAACATGGAAGTCTTTACCAAAAAACATTAAATTCTTTTCCACAAAGCCCGGAGGTCTTCACCACAAAGCACAGAAATCTTTACCACAATACACGGAAGTCTTTACTACAAAGCATAGAAGCCTTTACCACAAAGCATAGAAGTCTTTACGTCAAAATACGAAAGTCTTTACCACAAACCATTGAAGTCTTTATCGCAAAACACGAAAGTCTTTACCACAAAACATGGAAGTTCATACCACAAAACACGGAAGTTCATACCACAAAGCACGGAACTCTTTAATATAGAGCATGGAAGTCTTTACCATAAAGCACGGAAGTCTTTACCACAGAGCACGGACGTCTTTTCCACAGACCACGGAAGTCTTTACCACAAATCATGAAAGTTTTTAACACAAATCATGAAAGTCTTTACCACAAATCATGGAAGTCTTTACCACAGAGCACGAAAGTCTTTACCACAAAGGACGAAAGTCTTTACCACAAAGCACGGAAGTTTTTACCACAAATCATGAAAGTCCTTACCACAAAGGACGAAAGTCTTTACCACAAATCATGGAAGCCTTTACCAAAAATCATGGAAGTCTTTACCACAAAGATTGGAAGTTCATGCCATAAAGCACGAAAGTCTGTACCACAGAGTATGGAGGTCTTTACCACAAATCATGGAGGCCTTTACCACAAAGTATTGAAGTCTTTGTCACAAATAGGTCATGAAGATTTCTGCTTAGAACCACAACACCTTTTATCTCAAGTCAAAAAAGGTAAAAAGTAAAATAGTTTCTGCGTCAAAAAAGGTTCCTGGATCAAAAAGCTTAGCCTAATCTTAATTTCAGATCGTATGCCTGACTTTACGTTTGATTTTAAACACCAATTTTCGTGTTTGTCATTACACGCTACAGCTACTCGCTGTGTTGAGATTATGGGAAATGTCAAGTATTAATCAGAAATTTAGTACAGTCAACATTTTTAAAGTTAATTCTAATCCTGGGCTTAACCTTATCCAGGGTCCATTGACGTTGGGGGTGAGGGAAAGTGTAAAATAAGAAAGCCATCAGGTACTTACGTTTAAGAGCATCCCAAACACCGCGCCCATCTTTCTGACAGCCACAGAGTCAAACCGCTTCTCTAAATACTGGAAAACATAAACAACAGGTTTTAAGGAACAGACCTCAATCCGCTAACTGCATGTTAGACTGTAACACCTAAGTAATGGTGCAGAATGTCTTTACAGACGTGGGTCGAAATATCGAGGAAGTACACTGAGTTCCTCTAGCTCTTCTGTTGTCGTCATTCTTTGAATTTAAGAGGTGACAAAGCTCAAAACATCTTCCCAAATCATCATAACAACACCGGAAATAATACACATGCTTAGTTTATGTACAAGAATGCAGTCCAATACATATTCATTTTATTTATGTATTTGATTGGTGTTTTACGCCGTGCTCAAGAACATTTCACTTGGACGACGGCGGCCTGAATTATGGTGAAAACCGGGCAGAGCCCGGGGGAAACCCACGAACACACGCAGGTTGCTGAGGACCTTCCCACGTACGGCCGGAGAGGAAGCCAGCATGAGCTGGACTTGATCTCACAGCGACCGCATTGGTGAGAGGCTCCTGAGTCATTACGCTGCGCTAGCGCGATAACCAACTGAGCCACGGAGGACCCCCAATACACAATGAAGTTCCGACAAAAAAAATCCCGAGAACAGTAAATTTACTGCCTCCAGTGAGACTCGAGCTCACCACTCTGGATGTCTAACCCAATCGCTCTACCAACTGAGCTACCAGATGTGAAAGGCTGGCTTGTTAGAATACCCTTACATGAAGTGAACAGCTAAAAATAAAAATGCACAGTAGGTTCACGAGTTCAGTACTCACTACCACAAGGTAGCTTTTTAAAATTTTAGCCCGATTATTGTTTCGAAAGCAACTGCCACCATCATCATCACGGGTCAATATGTTCACTCGTCTCGCGCTATTTCAGTGTCGGAAATTCAATATTCATTGATTATTCCCTGATTATGAGGGCAGTTGTACGTAGTTCGGTTCGATTTAGATTTGTTTATTTATTTATTTGACTGGTGTTTTACGTCGTACTCAAGAATATTTCACTAATTCGACGGCGGCCAGCATTATGGTGGGTGGAAACCGGGCAGAGACTGGGGGAAATCCACGACCATCCGCAGGTTGCTGAGAGACCTTCCCACGTACGGCCAGAGAGGAAACCAGCGTGAGCTGGACTTGAGCTCACAGCGACCGCATTGGTGAGAGACTTCTGGGTCATTACGCTACTTTACCGCGCTAACCAACTGAGCCACGGAGGCCCCAGTTCTATTTAAAAGCATTTTGAAGTTGTCTACACTGACTTACGTCTAAATGTGCTGTACATACTGGCGTATCTAATCTGTAGCTGTGATTTACAGAAACGGTTTGTCAAAATATCTAACGTTGAAGCTATGTCGAAATGTTGTGTTTTGTCCAATACTCTAGCATTAACCATAAACACGAGGCACATTCCTCTAACTGAAACATTGCACGGATGAACAGAGTGGAGGATAGGCCATAAGGAAAATTCCTGATGCTTTTTATCTCAACATAAATCTGGCGCAATGTTAAAAACGCTAAACATTACCGTCAAAAAAGCGACTAATCATAAAAATGGCTACCGTAATGTTCCCACAGAGACGACATAAATACTTGCGTCGCCTTGGTATTGGTGTGTTAGGAGTAGTGGCATACGCTGGTTGCCCTTGTTGGCCCTCGTAATCTTAATAATTGGAAAATAATTTGGAGCAAGTATCCATTCTGATATTTGTCTCTAGACCAGTGGCATCTAATATGTACACTGCAATAATATCACTGCATTTTTGCCATTTAATTCTTCATAAGTCATGGTGCTAGGGGGCGTATATATCAATTGACAGCAGTTCGTAGGATTTTCTCTGATTAACTGGAAGTATCTGTACCTGTTAATTAATAATGCTATCCATTCACACAAATTAATTACATTTATTGTTTTATTTGTTTGTTTGTTTGTTTGTTTGTTTGTTTGAATGGTGTTAACATTATGTGAGAGGAAACCGGTCAGAAACCGGAGGAAAACCAGGAAAATCCACAGGTTGCTACTAGCCCTTCCCACATACGAATGGAGATGAAGCCAACATGAGTTGGACTTGAAATCATGGTCACCGCATTGGTAAAAGGCTCCTGTACTTCTGTGCTGGCCACGCTAACCAGTAGGCCATGGAGGTCCGGCAGAACATGGGATCAAACCTCGGTCGAGCCACACCCAAAGAGTTTAAAAATGATACTTATTAGCCTACTACATCTCTTGACGTTCAGCCCTGAGATATTAGAGCGACGAAACAGGACTGGTTGACTTGGTGTAAGCATAATGTGACTGATGAGTGGTGTCTGGTATGTTCGACATGATACTTCAGTGGCGGCTGCACCTTGGCGGCATGGCCTCGCCCTGCCACAAGAAAACGCAGTGTATATATACCTACCTAATGACCCCTCGTCGTCACATGACCGAAAAATTGTTAAGTACGTCGTAAAACCCCAAGTATACATACATATATTTAAAACGAACAGTTTTATCTACACATTGTTTTTCACATTTGTCAGTGAGCCAAGCCTGTTTTGAACACCTTGCTTTGTCCAGAGCTCGAGCATAGCAACCACGAAGCAGGTTCACGTGCAGCTCACTTCCATTCTAAAGAGGACATTGCCCTGCATTTCTGCCAGTAAAGAGGGTTACGGCATTCTTGTTTACTGGCATTTCAATGATCTTTGAAATTATATTTGTTAGCATTCTGTAAACACTATAATCATAAACTGTCATTGTAGACTCTTTTACTTGTTTTGGTGATTTGTTGTATTTTGTGTGTTTTGTGTGTGAACGCCCTCACATTTACGGAGACGCCTATAGCACGAGTCTGTATGTTCTGTAACACTTCTAGCTTACATAAGCAGCTTATACAACAAATACTACGCAGCGATTCGTTACGGTGTGTTGATGTAAGGTATGCTCTAGTCCCCAACGCCCCCCTCCACAAACAAACCCAACCCTCGCTCCCAACCTCCCCTACCCCTGACTGTCAGCAAGACATCCCGCTAAGATACACAAAACTTGTTCATAGTGATTTCATAACCGAGTTTTGAATACCGGACTCCCGCTGCGACATGGTCGAGTCCGACAAATCCACGTACACTTAGTTACCATAGAGACCAGGATAAATTATCGAGATTATGTCGATTTACAGACAACCTCTGGCATTGTTCCAAGACACATCAATGTAAGGGAGAGATGAAAGTGGGTTTATGCGCGATAGTCTTTCGTAACATTTGTCACATCTGTGACATGCAGCGCTTTCTTCACACCTGACCTCTATGCCTGACCAATGTGCACGGTTTGCTTGTTTGAGAAATCTTGTATCTCACCGGCCGAAAAACAAAAACGTTTGAGACATCACTACACAGAAACTTCACACAGCAAAAATAAATACTGGTATTGTCAAAGTTATTTGGAAAGGTTTAATTACCGTAAATAGTCCGCATAATTCTTACTCCTGCAGAAGACGGCATAACACGTGAATTGCATACGGGCGTTTGCAAGAGTATCCTTTCTAACACATCACAAGATGCACACGGAGTTCTACAAATGGCAATGGCCCATGCTATGTTGCTATGTTTGCCATGCTATGTTGCTATGTTGCCCGTGCTATGTTGCTATGTTTCCCATGCTATGTTGCTATGTTGCCCACGCTATGTTGCTAGGTTGCCCACGCTATGTTAATCTTGTGCAGAATATTTGTTCTCGTTTGTTGTATATTATTTGTTGAATATTTGTTGTACGCTCTCGTTGGTCGCCGCCGTATTAGTGAAATACTCTTAAGTACAAACTTCAGTCAAATAAATAAGTAAATAAATATGTTCTTATTTTTAAAAAAAAGCTGGACGTTTTACAATGTTGTGTAACCTCGAAACATATCCGCAGGGATATTATTCGCGGGGCTGTTGTCCGCAGAGCTTATATCCGGTACATTACACTCCACGACGTAGGTTTACAAATCTGTTTCACCCTAAGGCGTTGAAAACACAACTTTTCTATGCGACAGAAGGTTACCGTACACAAGACTCTCGCCACGGTAAACCTACCACGAATACGTGAGCTATCTGTAGATATGCAAGTACACTACGACGAGGTATTCTACTTACAACGAAGCACACCATCCTTTTGAGAAAAAAATGTGTATTTTCAAAGCCGGAGCAAGAATGTTAACTTAAAATAGGTGAGGTAGATACCTGGCCAGGTAAAGACAGATTCCTCGCCAGGTAGAGGTATATACCTGGCAACGTAAAGGTAGATACCTGACCAGGTATTATTTCACACGCCACTGCACACAGATACATGAACCTTCACCACCTTTGTTTGATGCTCCGCGGAAACACGATTGTAAGAAACCCACTTAACGGCTAAACGTATGCCAGTCAGAATGATTTATACTGTACCGGATTTCTACAGTAGATACATGCAATTAAACAGCAAGCATTCTTCAAGACAAAATCAGTCAACTAGAAAATGCTACAAGATCAAGCATCGTAAATTTGTATTTGAAGTTCATCACAGTTTCATTTTAAGTGACAAAAAAAAAAGAAAATTAACTAGTCAGGCACAGAGATGGAGACGATAACGTTTTGTAGGATTAATGAAGTGACGCGAAGTATTGTAGCTGTATTTTATAACTGTCCTAACCACGACCTATCATTAATATCTTACAAGTTAGCCTTGGGTGTCACCAATGACGCCAAGAGAACGTTTATCTCGTGGTTTGCGAGGCGGTTTGTTAAGGTCTGGTTTGTTTTTGCTAGTTATGTACATGTACAAAATAAAACCCGCCGTAGCATGACGAAATTTTATTCATATTGCATTCAGCCGCAATAAAATACCGAATAATATATGTTACATTTCATAATATAAATATTTGAATTACATTGTCAAGTGTTTCTCTTTTCGTATCCAGGATTAGAGGTAATTTTTCCTGTAGCTATTTACAGTCAGGAACTGTAAAGCCTTTGTAAAGATCTTGTATCTTAGTCGTTTAGTCACTTATGTTATTGTCATCTGGTCATTCGCTAGACCTAAATTTATTGGTATTGAAATACAAAAACAACAATGAAGAAAGTCTTAATTCGGAATACATGTAATTTCCTATATCTACATTGTCTATTACAAAAGAGATTCCATAATTAGCCATGCCTTATGAATCCTCTTAAATAAATCAAAGGGTTTATAGTGTATTTCTTTTCGAGAGTCGCCTATATTCAGCTCTCTGTACAATCTGTCATACTCGCTATCAATATTGCCTTTAATCAGTGACACGTCACAACACAAGCTCTACACGTGGATATGTTGGATGTCCAAAGAAAATCAAGTTAGAACACTTTTTCTAATTCGTAATGTTAAACTGCACATGCTCAGTGTCGACGTCAAGAACTGGTTTTTGAATACTTGTGACGTCACCCGAGGCAATGGGCTCTTGCCGTCGAGCTTCTGAACTTTAATATTATCAATCAGAAAAAGAGTTCTAACTTCATTTTCCTGCAATCATATGGACGTGCAATCTATCAATGCGCAGAGCTTATGTTGTTACGTGTCATCGACTAAAGGGTATTTTGGTAGTGAGTATGACTGAGTTTACATCTGTACAGCTAAATATAGGCGTGAGTATGACTGATTTTAAGACTGAACAGCTAAATATAGGCGTGAGTGTGACTGATTTAACAGCTGAACAGCTAAATATAGGCGTGAGTATGACTGAGTTTAAAGCTGAACAGCTAAATATAGGCGTGAGTATGACTGATTTAACAGCTGAACAGCTAAATATAGGCGTGAGTACGACTGATTTTAAGGCTGAACAGCTAAATATAGGCGTGAGTGTAACTGATTTAACAGCTGAACAGCTAAATATAGGCGTGAGTATGACTGATTTAACAGCTGAACAGCTAAATATAGGCGTGAGTATGACTGATTTAACAGCTGAACAGCTAAATATAGGCGTGAGTATGACTGATTTTAAGGCTGAACAGCTAAATATAGGCGTGAGTATGACTGATTTTAAGGCTGTACGACTAAATATGGGCGTGAGTATGACTGATTTAACAGCTGAACAGCTAAATATAGGCGTGAGTATGACTGATTTTAAGGCTGAACAGCTAAATATAGGCGTGAGTATGACTGATTTAACAGCTGAACAGCTAAATATAGGCAACCCTCTGAACGAAATAGACTATAGCTACTGTGGAGTTCGGGTGAAAATTTTGTATCGAGGGTACGAGCTGGAGAAGACACGTTCTTTGCTAGCATAACTTTACTTATTACTGGTCGTTCAAGTTAGCCAGATGTTTATATCGGGGGGGGGGGGGACTCGTTTGCTCATATATGCCCTGTCTCTAATGACACCTGTCATCACATAAAAATAAGGTGTCGCAAAAGCACCTGTTTTCATCGTAAAATCCACTACGCCAGTACTGTACCAATAATGTTAGTGTTTATACTGCAGAATTACAAAATTCAGCTTTTATACACTGCAACTGTGCTGCGAAGATGGCAAGATAAGAAAACGTGAGCAGAAATCAATTGTATTCCGCAAGTTTTTTGCGCCCAGCAAAATTCTCAATACCAATGGTCGAAATATGGCTACATGTATACCTACACGGATACCTTACCAGCGGGTGAGCAGCTAGTCGGTTAGCAATTACAGCATCTGCGAATGCGCATGTGGGATATATATATATATGACCCAGGATCCTATTTTACAGCTCTTTACATGTAGTTTACAGTGGCTAAACTGTGTCGAACGAAAAGGTCGGTGAACCAACTCAACTCATCTGCAGTCAGAAGTACCAAGAAAACTCGTAGTTAGTTTAGCATTCCATGTTCCATGTGGCAGAATTAAAGCTCTGATAGACGTGCCATTTTTTTTTCACCGACAACATGCTCTGCCACTTCCGTTAGCTCGTGGCAACAGTCTTCTAGCTAGCTGGAGCATTGCACACTAGCATCTACCACCACTACGTCCAAAACATCTACGCAAAAGTTTTATACAAAAACAGCAGGAACAGTGACTGCACGGACAGGTACTTCTTGAAAACGGCAAAGAGCTAATGCTGAAATATTGAAGGCCAAGACTGAATACGTTGTTTCCTATTATTTTCTACGGATATTGTCAAAATACTTTTGTTCATTTACCGATGTTCTACCATTTTTGCGCAGCTTCACCTCAACACTACTCTCTTCTCTCCCACCTTAAAGAGGCTTCACCTCAACACTACTCTCTTCTCTCCCACATTAAAGAGGCTTCACCTCAACCTTACTCTCCTCTCTCCCACCTTAAAGAGGCTTCACCTCAACATTACTCTCTTCTCTCCCACCTTAAAGAGGCTTCACCTCAACCTTACTCTCCTCTCTCCCACCTTAAAGAGGCTTCACCTCAACATTACTCTCTTCTCTCCCACCTTAAAGAGGCTTCACCTCAACACTACTCTCTTCTCTCCCACCTTAAAGAGGCTTCACCTCAACCTTACTCTCCTCTCTCCCACCTTAAAGAGGCTTCACCTCAACACTACTCTCTTCTCTCCCACCTTAAAGAGGCTTCACCTCAACATTACTCTCCTCTCTCCCACCTTAAAGAGGCTTCACCTCAACCTTACTCTCTTCTCTCCCACCTTAAAGAGGCTTCACCTCAACACTACTCTCTTCTCTCCCACCTTAAAGAGGCTTCACCTCAACCTTACTCTCCTCTCTCCCACCTTAAAGAGGCTTCACCTCAACCTTACTCTCTTCTCTCCCACCTTAAAGAGGCTTCACCTCAACCTTACTCTCTTCTCTCCCACCTTAAAGAGGCTTCACCTCAACCTTACTCTCCTCTCTCCCACCTTAAAGAGGCTTCACCTCAACATTACTCTCTTCTCTCCCACCTTAAAGAGGCTTCACCTCAACACTACTCTCTTCTCTCCCACCTTAAAGAGGCTTCACCTCAACCTTACTCTCTTCTCTCCCAGCTTAAAGAGGCTTCACCTCAACATTACTCTCTTCTCTCCCACATTAAAGAGGCTTCACCTCAACATTACTCTCTTCTCTCCCACCTTAAAGAGGCTTCACCTCAACACTACTCTCTTCTCTCCCACCTTAAAGAGGCTTCACCTCAACCTTACTCTCCTCTCTCCCACCTTAAAGAGGCTTCACCTCAACATTACTCTCTTCTCTCCCACCTTAAAGAGGCTTCACCTCAACCTTACTCTCCTCTCTCCCACCTTAAAGAGGCTTCACCTCAACATTACTCTCTTCTCTCCCAGCTTAAAGAGGCTTCACCTCAACATTACTCTCTTCTCTCCCACCTTAAAGAGGCTTCACCTCAACACTACTCTCTTCTCTCCCACCTTAAAGAGGCTTCACCTCAACCTTACTCTCCTCTCTCCCACCTTAAAGAGGCTTCACCTCAACATTACTCTCTTCTCTCCCACCTTAAAGAGGCTTCACCTCAACACTACTCTCTTCTCTCCCACCTTAAAGAGGCTTCACCTCAACCTTACTCTCCTCTCTCCCACCTTAAAGAGGCTTCACCTCAACATTACTCTCTTCTCTCCCACCTTAAAGAGGCTTCACCTCAACACCACTCTCTTCTCTCCCACCTTAAAGAGGCTTCACCTCAACCTTACTCTCCTCTCTCCCACCTTAAAGAGGCAATCATAAATTCCATGAAAAACCAAATAAAATTGTAATCAAATGTCCGTTACCCCCAACTAGCATGTTTTGACTGATGACCTGATCAGACGCTCAAACACGCTACTCTGAAATACGATTACTCTCCTCACATCGTTAAACATTAATTATGTGTCGAACACGTGAACAAGATTCAGTGAGGACTCACTAGCAATGATAAAGCGATCAGCCTGTCTTCTAATGAATGGGGTAGCCGGGCGGTAAAAACCACGTGTTACTTGAGCTTTTTATTTTTTTATTTTCTTTTTCATTTATTTCTTTTCGCTGCTTAATAAGTCAGATATTGCCTCTCGGTGGAAATTGGCCAGGTGTTGGGCCTTCTAGGTTAACCACATTTTTCACCAAATTTTCATCAAACCTGTATCAGGTGTACCATAGTAAAAGTAATGCAGAAAAACAGTTGTGTGTTTCGTTGACCTTGGTATAGATTTCAAGGACATAAGACAGTTACTTGCGCCCTCTATTCGTCTGATCTACAATAGGAGAATGGTCCAAAAATGTTAACTGCCAACATTCGAAGTCAAGATTCTGTATGTGACTGTATGCGACACATATGAAATAAAATACCATTTGTACATGCAAATTCATTTATTTGGTTGGTGTTTTACGCCGTACTCAAGAATATTTCACTTATCCGACGGCCGCCAGCATTATGGCAGGTGGAAACCGGACAGAACCCGGGGGAAACCCACGGCCACCCGAAGGTTGCTGGCAAACCTTCCCAAGTACAGCCGGAAATACATGCAAAAATAGACAATTAAATAGTAAATACCTCATATGAACTGGTCAGCTGGAGCGGATGAAAGAGGGGTACCAAAATGGTGACGATCATTGTGTTGGAGATAATGATGGAGACGAAGTTGAAGATGTAAGTACAGCCATAGAGGTACATTTCTGCCGGGAATCCCAACATGAATACAGAGGACATAAACGTCACCACGTACGAAAAGGATACCGGAAGCACCGACATCTTCCGGTTAGCAACCAAATATTCGGAAGTGGTTCTCTGCTTGGACCCCGCGCATGCGTGGTATATTCCGATACCGATGGATACGGCCAGGAGTGCTGCAAACATGGCGTAATCCGCCCAGTGAAGTTGTATCATGGATTCGGCCATCTTGAGTCTAAATGTTTCGGCTTCCGTCCAGAGTATAACAGTTCTGAAATTGGTGAATTTCTGCAAAACAAAACTGTAAAAAATTGAGTGGTCGGTACATAAAATGTGATTAACTGTTTGTATGGAAGTACAAACGTACGGTAATGCAAAAGCCGTCAGGTGGGTAAAACCTTGTTTGGATTCGGGGTAAAGGAATGGCTATCAGGATTTACGTAGAATACAATACACAAAAAGCGTTTGTCAAGACAAAAGTTATACATGAACACCTGAGTGAGTGTTATATAATATATATATATATATATATATATATATATATATATATATATATATATATATATATATAAGCTAGATCATTCTAAATCAAATAGAACAAGCAGATAAGTGGAAACTGAGTTAAGCATAGTGTCTTAGCCCTCCAATTTTCTACACCGCTCCGTTGGCCTAATGGTTGGAGCGTACACCTCGAGGTCAGGAGCTCTGATCGAACCACGCCAAAAAAGCTTTAGAAATGACACTTGCTGCTGCCCCGCTAGACGCTCAACACAGAGAGGTTAGAGCAAGAAAACATGACTGGTTGGCGCGGTGTCAGTATAATGTGACAGGGTGGGGCATCATAACTGGTGTCTTCGGCATGGTAGTTCAGTGACGGCAGCCCTTTGTTAGCTTGGACATGCCCGGTCAAAAAGAAGACACAATATATGTACACTCCGCGTCGTCATAACAATGAAACATTGTTAATTACGACTTTAAACCCCAAGCTTACATACCAACGACACCAGATATTGTTGATCCCAAACACACGCACACAGGCGAGAGTCATACTCAACAGGTCCTATACTGGTTCAGAAAACAGAAAGCTGTACCTGCCTCGGAGCTGTGAACTCCCTCAATTGACTGCACTATTGTGATATCCTTCAACTGACAATACTAAAGTGATCTCCTTCAACTGACAATACTAAAGTGATCTCCTTCAACTGACGGTAGTAAAGTGTTCTCCTTCAACTGACGGTAGTAAAGTGATCTTCACCAACTGATGGTACTAAAACGATCTTCAAATGACGGAACTAATTTGAACTACTTCAACTGACGGAACTGGACGAAACGCGTGCGAGTACGCAGCCGTATTTCCTCTTGTGAAACGGATTGTAAAGGGTTATGGTGTCGTCCAAGCGCAAGTTAGAAAAACCGCAGCTTATGTAAACCGGCAGTTTGACCTAATTAGCCTAAAACGAACATTACTAATGCCAAAGGCAATGAATGGAAACAAATTGTACGAGCACGCGGCCTACGCGATACAGAATCTAGGCCACTTGGTGTAAGGGTCTGCACGCTACATGCGGGTCTGGGGCAGACGGTACGGAATAACACACGGTTTCTGCCCTTTCTCCTCTCCACGGGTCTCTTGGCCAAGATGAACTTTAAAATGGTACGTTTCATCAGTGTAGCTCGTACGGTAATGATCGTACTGCTAAAAACCATTATCGCTCATAGTAATTTTTTATGAAAGAAATATCACAGTAGTGAAACCATTGGTGCGCATTGTTGTTTACGTAACACAGAAAATACGGCGCAAAAACCATTACAACACTGTCAGTGTGGAGCAAAACTGATATGCCTCCATAACACTCTACTGTGAGATTACGAGTTTACACTGAGAAATTAGCGATGGTGACATGCTACCATCACACATCATGTGAGTTTACGAACGATGTTCCACAAAACATCACAGCACATGGTGGGTTTAGCTATCAAATGCATTTCTTCTTTACGTACGTACGTATACGTTATTTCTTGTACACGTTGACATGTTGTGTGTTAATTTAACTGATTATCAATTAAACAGGGCACCTCAAGGTGATCTAAGGCTTCAGTGTATCCTTACAATTACAAATTGAAGTAAGCCAGGACGCATCTTTTTATGGGGATTACAATGACAGACAATTACCAAGTGATGTAAGCCAGGACGCATCTTTTTATGGGCATTACAATTGACAGACAATTACAAAGTGATGTAAGCCAGGACGCATCTTTTTATGGGCATTACAATGACAGACGATTACAAAGTGAAGTAAGCCAGGACGCATCTTTTTATGGGGATTACAATGACAGACAATTACAAAGTGATGTAAGCCAGGACCGCATCTTTTATGGGCATTACAATGACAGACAATTACAAAGTGAAGTAAGCCAGGACGCATCTTTTTATGGGGATTACAATGACAGACACTACAATGTGAAGTAAGCCAGCACGCATCCAGTAAATCTATGCATAAAAATACATTTAGACTTTTTTTTATACATTTGAAAGAGAGTTGACTTTCCTACGGAAGGCTTCATTAAGCACGGGGCTGGTGTTTTAGGTACTTTATTCACGGTCACAAGAAAGTTTTCCTCACTTTAAAATGAACACCAGCTTTCATTGTTGGGCATAAAAGATAAGCTAGATAATTTCCTGCAAAAACTTTGCCTCCAGGTGAAGATAAAGAAAACGAGATGAAGCGATGATAGAGGACTTTGTCACGCGGACACATAGTCCACATTACAACTCGAATACTTGACCGTGTTTAACTGATGGGGGTGGGGGTGGGGGGTGGGGGGGAAATGTCCCAAAAAGATATATTTTTGACTTTTGCAATTATCATTCTCCTGATATTTTGTTATAAGGCAATATTTTTTCTTTAAAAATATTTTCAGTACGTGTAGGTGCGGATATTAGAATCTTTAGGTTTGCTTTCATAACACAAGCCCCTCCCCCCCCCCCCCCCCCACACACACACACACCACCCTCTCCATCCCCTATATTTAAGTTGGCATTTTTTTTTGACTAGTCATATCTAGGTTATATAGCTCAGCCGCTTCCCAGGCTCACGCGCCGCTTGAACGGTAAAGTTGTACTGGGGATAAATCAACTCTCTACAAACATTAGTTCAGAAGCATCTGTGTTCATGTGTGTTCAGCCTGTTGTTGCTTTATTTTGTTGTTTTGGTTTTTTTATCAGAGTTGTGGGCAGAAGAAATACCGTGAATCAGTCAGAATCTTCGATCAGTTATAGACCCTTGAAAGAACGATAGGCGTCAGAAACGTGGGCACATGCGCACGTCATGATAGTATTCCCGGGTGTACGTCACTCTATATACCTAGGCCACGCACACACGCACACACACACACACACACACACGCACTGAGACTGCCAAGATCTGTGTGTGGTACAGTTAGTTTCTTTGTTTCTTTATCCCTTGAGGGTTCAAAACCGAACGTAGCTGTTCGCTATCACCACGTGAAAAATGTTTAGTATGGCGTTAAACAAGAATCAAAATAAATAAATGTTTCGTCTGCCTGGGGATTGTACAACTTCTCTTTCAGCATCACTTTGATAATTTCATGATATCGGCTAGCTGGCTAGTCCCAATGCCCACAAACTTACAGTGCTGCCACACTGGAACGCAATACTGAAAACACTAAAGAGGACACCGTATGGTTGTCCCATGCCGACACATTTACTAACATTCCATGCTGATAACACCAGACATAACAACGTGAAGCTGATTCATTGCCGACAAATTTACGATATAGCCGGACAAGAGACATTGACGCAGTCAGAGTATACATATGGGTTTCACTTCCGTCATGTCGTATCTGTTGTTTGAACGCAACACATCCTGCAGCAAGCCACAATGGGATAATCTGCCCGGAGAGCGACAGGTAACAGCTTGCATAGTACACACGCTTACCCCAGGCACGTTACCTGTGCCCAGGATTTTGTACATGGTATTTTCTTGTGGCCTGTATGTACAGCCGAGTATGAAGAATGGCTGATATGGATGGCGGAAGGGGGGGGGGGGGGGATGTGCTGAAGATCACAAAACTGCCAGGGGGCTAAAATTCTGCTGCCAGGAAAAGAGCTCTCAAGTCAGCGTGTAGACGTGCACGTTTACATATGTCATATACCTGGACTTAACGGGTTTGCTGGACATCAGGGTGTTCACTAAAGTGAAAAAAAAAGCAACTCTGGTCTGAGCAGGCTGGACAAACTTCAGCGCTGATCGTAGTCTAATCGCATCTCCAATGTCCTCTAATGGATCTATATATGAAGTTTCGCCGAGTTAAGATTAGTTCTTTTGGAGATACGTGGTTGATAAGTCATACGTTAGGACAGATGTACATGACTAAATCAATAGGCTAAACCCTTGGCCAAAGATGGGCGAGTGGTTAAAGCGGATGTACATGATTAAATAAATAGGTTAAAGCCTGTGCCAAAGTTGGCCGAGTAGTCATAGCGGATGTACATGACTAAATCAATAGGCTAAACCCTTGGCCAAAGTTGACCGAGTGGTTAAAGCGGATGTACATGATTAAATCAACAAACTAAGCCCATGGCCAAAGTTGACCGAGTGGTTAAAGCGAATGTACATGATTCTATCAATAGGCTAAACATTTGGCCAAAGTTGGCCGTGTGGTTAAAGCGGAATTCTATATACTGTTTCTTGAATATCTGAACGTCGTAATGAAGTGCTCGTGTTACCAGCAATAGGAATCTGCTTCCGTCGCAAATCCACTTTGGTCTTTTGTCCATTAGTTTAATCGTTTTGGCATCAGTGAACGCAGTTTGGTTTTTTGCAGCATACATGACATGCGCTCAGACCTAAATCACGACTAAATCAATATGTTAGACTCTTGGCCAAAGTTGACCGAGTGGTTAAAGCGAATGTACATGATTAAATCAATAAACTAAACCCTTGGCCAAAGTTGGCCGAGTAGTTAAAGCGAATGTACACGACTAAATCAATAGGTTAAACTCTTGGCCAAAGTTGACCGAGTGGTTAAAGCGGATGTACATGATTAAATCAATAAACTAAGCCCATGGCTAAAGTTGGCCGAGTGGTTAAAACGAATGTACATGATTAAATCAATAGGCTAAACCCTTGGCCAAAGTTGGCCGACTGGTTAAAGCGGATGTACATGATTCTATCAATAGGCTAAACATTTGGCCAAAGTTGGCCGTGTGGTTAAAGCGGAATTCTATATACTGTTTCTTGAATATCTGATTTCACTATACATGTACATATATTAACGTTTTGAACAATTGCTTGTTGTCCAACGCTGCGCTACGAGGCAGCCGCGCTTACGTCAGGTCACACGAGATTTGAGATTCCACGAGGCTATGCAGAGATAGGTGACGTTGATTACGGCTGAAGAATACATCGATGTTAAGGCGTTCAACATGTAAATCAATATTCAAATAGAAATTCCCAAGTTCAGCCTGTTGTACAATCAGCATTATTGTCTATCTGGGGGTTGAAACATTCGTGCACCAGCCGTCAACCAAGATAGACGTCCCGGTCAATAGTCGCAAGACCAATTCCCATAGCGACGTTTAACACAAACAACCAGTTATCGAAGAAAGTATATAGAGTACGAAATTAGGACGGAATGGTGCAAAAAGATGCAGTCAACGGTTTGCAATAATATTGGCACATGGAAATGCTTCAGCAGAATACAGGCTTCACACGAAAATCTGTTCCTGGATGGACATGCAGCATGTGGCACTTAGGTTTCAGTCGTCTGACATAAATTTGTCAATGTACCAGCTGTACATGTTTAAACAAATAATACAGATACAACATCTAGGCATGTCTCGTTCACAGCGAGTTGCTGGACAAATGAGGTCGTGTGTTCGAAATCAGAGCTAGTATAACAATAACAAACCTGATTACTCATGAATAAAGCGAACATTTTAAATGGCTTCTGTACTGCCTGATTAGTAAATTACCCCACAGGAAATAATTTGGGCAAATTTCGGGGTGATGAATTTACAAGTACATTCAAAGAAAGACTTGTTTTTTTCCTGTTTTTTATTTATTTATTTATTTATTTATTCACTTATTTATTTATTTACTTATTTATTTATTTACTTATGTTGTCTTCGCTGTTCTCATATTTAATGTCTACCTTTTAGTAACACGGTAAAGGTTGATAGTAGTTTATTTATACTTGATACATGCGTCATTCTAACTGTAGCTGGGCGCCCGGTAACAAATACATGCACAAGCTGCATAAAAGCCGCTGGGAGAAAACACATGCGCAAGCGCGGTACCCAATTTCTGACACGCACTATGTTTTTAACTCCATTCTGTAGGCTTACTATCCATAATATCGGACAATTATTCGTGTTTTGAAAATAACCAAAACAAGTTTACCCAGAGTCATTCTCTGGGTCCCGCTTCTTGCCATGGTGACGAATGGATGATGCGATTGACGTCTATTCTATGACAAACGTGCCTGCTGTACATTGGATAACCAATATCTGTCGGTTGATCTTTTTTTTCGTGGTTAAAGGTTTACGGTATATATATTAAAAGAAAACAAAATAGCACTCACACGTAACCTATTTATTACTTATTTAAACTCTGGTATGGAGTGGTTTCACTACATTCATTTTGTAAAAAACGACCAATATAACTGTACCCATTTTCATTCTCCATAGTTTATGTGTTGTATTTTACACTTTCTATATGAGTGTTAATGTGAACAGTTTTTGCCTAATGCGTATAAATGAACTGTATACTGGAGTGAGTGAGTTCTTGGGGTTTAACGTCGTAATTAACAATTTTTCAGTCCTATGAGGACGAAGGAATCCTTAGAGTGCATGTCATGTTCCTCCTTGTTGCAGGACGGATTTCCATCGGCCTTTTATCTTGTGCTGCTTCACCCAGGTCTTAGTTGTGACTCGACCCAGGATTGATCCTGGATCTACCGCTCCCGAAAACCATATAACTGTAATCCGGTCGCAGCAGCCAGATCTTTGATAATGGGGTCAGTAGTACCTTGAAAGCTCAGAAATATAGAGAATTAAAACGTTTACAGTTGCATTGGTCGTTTTCTTACGTAGTGCATTACTTATTTATTGATCTGCGTACGTGGGGCGGTCTTCCACCAACCTGCGGATGGTCTTGGGTTTCCCATTGTCTCTGCCCGGTTTCCTCCAACCATAATGCTGGCCGCCGTCGTATAAGTGAAATATTCTTGAGTACGACGTAAAACACCAATCAAATAAATAAATCAAATTTATTGATCTGCTTGTTTAATTTACTTATATGATTGGTGCTTAACACACTTATCGTCGCAACTGCAGTAAACCACTGACATTCGGCGTGCATCTGGGAACCCTCCTGACTTAAAGCCGTGGCGCAATTACCGGGAGATGGATTCGAACATGTGAACTAACTGGTTCGGTGGCTGGCAGTTGTGAACAGCGAACCAATGTTCTTGGCGTTTAAACAAGCGAGGGTTCGACAGAACATTTTGACACGTGCTTAAAAGACGGTGGAAGACTACTGTTAACCCGGGGAGCGGAGAAACATGGTTCTGTACTTTAACAAAAACCAGATGGGGGTGGAAATGGTGGAGGGATGGTGGACGGGCGGGGAGGGGGGGGGGGGCGAAATAAATCGCTCTATTAAAGAGAGACGAGCCTGGCTTTCAAGAAAGACGTCTTAGCAATAGCGAAGAAAGATGAAATGTTGCTCATAAAAGATGTTGCAGAAATAAATGGAAAATCATTATCAAAAAGTTTTTGTTTTTTTTTTTTTGAAATCGACGGAGAAAAGCTGCATCATCGTACAGACTTGGGGAAATTCTGGGGCAAGAGAAGATGAAGCTACCTCAAGATTTGTTGAAGGCTTGTTGGTCGTCTGGTCTTTAACATGTTTTACTGGCAATTCGGTGCCTTACTCGGTGGTCGCCGGTTCGACACACGGAGTGGCCAATTTTCAACGTTAGAATCTGTGTTATATCCAGATAATGTAATCCCTCATACGAGTAGCCCCTGATAGCTACAACACCGTTACTTAGAAATCCACTTTCTAAATGACAGCTACCAATATGACACAAAACTAGGCGATGAGTATCATGTGACAAGTACACCTGTAACGATCAGACGTTGATGAGCGATATGTAACCCACATCCCGAGGGGTCAATCTCGCTAAAGTTAATCCTCACGGTGACCCGTGGGATCAGAGCCAATCAGCTTAGACAGGCGTCAGACAGGGCGTGGCCGCTTGAGCTACAAATTAAGGTACATGCATTCTTGCTGGTAGCTAGTAGATGTTGTACAGCAAATGTTGTACACTAAATGTTGTATAGCAAATGTTGTATAGTAAATGTTGTATAACAAATGTTGATTCCTTGAGATGAACAGACGACTGAAAGTGTCGAAAAGAATTCTTGCCTCAGATGAAATGTAACAAGGAACTGTATGCAGAAATATTTACATTTAAAAAAAAATATTTTTACCTTCCAATAAATTCTGCAAAAATAAATTATTATTGTACAAGAGTTTCTGAGAATATATCGATTTTTCGCATTGGATTTCCCGTTTAAAACGCAACGTAGAAGAATAATCGTTACCTTAAGATCAGAGATGATTTTACAGAAAACAACTGTTTTCAAAATGTTCCCAAGACACAGGAAATTCGAATTAGGAATATGATTTGACGTCATATATGATTTGACGTCACATCACGGAAATTCGTATGAGGAATATGGTTTGACATCACATCACATAGATAAGGCCACCGTGTTTTAGCATACTTTAAGTGTTCTTTATCGCGTATAAACATTCTTAAAAAAATAAATGGATGAAAACAGTCCTGGTTTAGTTCTATAACGACAAAACGAAACATGGCTAATTTGGGGAACTGTATACATTTAGGTCAACATTAGCTACAGTGTATGGTGGTGCTTCATATAGTGACAAAGAAGCTTAATGAATGACAGAGGTATCCACACTTAATGAATGACAGAGGTATCCACACTTAATGAATGACAGAGGTATCCACACTTAATGAATGACAGAGGTATCCACACTTAATGAATGACAGAGGTATCCACAATTAATGAATGACAGAGGTACCCACGCTTAATGTATAACAGAGGTATACATGGTTAATAAATGACAGAGGTATCCACACTTAATGAATGACAGAGGTATCCACACTTAATGAATGACAGAGGTATCCACGCTTAATGAATAACAGAGGTATCCACAATTAATGAATGACAGAGGTATCCACGCTTAATGAATAACAGAGGTATCCACGCTTAATGTATAACAGAGGTATACATGGTTAATAAATGACAGAGGTATCCACGATTAATGAATAACAGAGGTATCCACGCTTAATGAATGACAGAGGTATCCACGCTTAATGAATGGCAGAGGTATCCACGCTTAATGAATGACAGAGGTATCCACGCTTAATGAATGGCAGAGGTATCCACGCTTAATGAATAACAGAGGTATCCACGCTTAATGAATAACAGAGGTATCCATGGTTAATGAATGACAGAGTTATCCAGCGTACGTGGTGCATTACACAATGACATATGCTGGAAAATCCAAGACTTGTGAACTGAGTATATTAAAACTTAAAACACAAGCTATTGCTACTTGTTTGTTACAGGGAACATTATGAAACACCTATGCATGCATAATGTTCTTTGGATTACAACATTTCACTGAAGAACAATACAGAATTCGGCTAAGGTAATTTGTTTAGTATTAGATATTGATATATAAATCTGTATACTCACAGCCACAGCGTTAACTGGTGTTATGTTGGGATTAGGGGCCGCCTCAGTAATGTGCTACAGGCGTCCAGTCTGGGCAGTTGTTAGGGTTAGTGTGAGGACCGGTTTCATGAAGCGTGCCTCATATGTGCGTGCTCGCTGACGGTTTATCCTCGTGGCCCTTCTCTTTAGGTCAGACGGCCGCTATACCAGGCGATGGAAACCAGGTGCGTGTTGTCGTATAACTACTCTCATGAGGCCGACGCAGCGGTCAGTAGATCGCCAGGTCAGTCACAATGACCGGAAATACAAAGCAAACAGAATGCACGCGCGATTGTCAGCGCGGGCTCACGCACCTTGGAAAAGCCTGGGTCAGGGTTTATAAATACAAATCTAGACATATTGTGTGTGTGTGTTTGGGAGGGGGGAGGGGAGGGGGTAGCAGTAGTGATTGATATTCCTATTAACCCTCCAGTATACACACCCAGATTAATTTTTTGCGTATAGACTATCTCTGTTTTTGAGCCGACTTTAAAAGCGTGTTGTTTCCCTTTTGTTCTGATTTTGGATGTTTACCATTCACAATGGTACTCTGTACTCTTCTCATATATTTTAATTTCGTGTTTTTTTCACATATGTTTTAATCGTAACTGAAAATAAATAGGAAAATTAATCTGGACATCTGTAGATGACAAGGGGAAACAAAAAATTAAAAAACAAACTCACACCCCATCTCCATGGCGCGACAGATGAGATCACACTACTCGTCCAGTATACCCGACCCCACCCCCACCCCACCCCCCAACCCGCCCTTACCACCCCACAAGACCCTCCAGATCTCAGACCTCAGCTTATCGAAAACTTCCTATCAAAAAAAGCGATACAGTTACAGTGATGGGTGTGCAGTCATCATCAGTATCATCATTTGTAAAGTATGGTGCAGCTCACAGACATGCGCACAAACGCATAATAGCCTGCTGCGCTGAGAGTATGGGAAGTAGAGAGTACTGCAACAGCCTTGTCCTAGACCTCACGCGTACCGGGGGATGACCCTTGTAAATCGAAGATGGCGTGTGGGTTTGTGTTTTTAATTTTTCTTGCCCTATCATCAACAGAGTCCAGATTTCCCTATTAGTATGATCTCAGCTCTTGCCCCATGGAGATGGGGTGTGGGTTTGTTTTTTAATATTTTTGTTTCCCCTTATCATCTTCAGATGTCCAGATTAATTTTCCTATTTATCTTAAGTCATGATTAAAACATGTGTAAATAAAACACGAATTAAAGTATATGGGTAGAGTGCACAGTCTGTTTTTGTTATCGCGGGAGGGTGATGAAAACTCTTCCACATGTCCGGAGGCAGCTAACAGCTAACTGTGAATGGTAAACATCCAAAATCAGCACAAAGGGAAACAACACGCTTTTAATGTCGGCTCCAAAACAGAAATAGTCTACACTCAAAAAATTAATGTGTTAATTTTAACAGAAAGTTTGTTGTCTGAGTGACGCTAGAATGTATTCTGCTATTGCAACAGATTATTGTGTTAAATATAACACACATATTCTGTTAATTCAAGATAAAGATTTCATTAGACTAACAGGATATTCTGTTGAATTGGACATATTATTAGGTTATAATAACAGAATATATTCTAGCATTACTTTGACAACAGACTTTATGCTAAAATTAACAGATTAATTCTTTGAGTGTATAATTTGGAAATCTCATTAAATACTTTTTATATGCCATGTCTTTATATGCCATGCGTTTAAATATATCGCTTAACTATATAGTTAAAGGATACATTTAAACGAATGAAGATATTTATTTACAGTATGGCCAGTAACCCTCCAGGACCGGTATTCTGTTTAGCGGACCCCCAACAGGAGGGCTTAGGGCCTGTCACGCCAAGCTTGTCTGTAGAAAGCTGAGGACCTATACTTTTCACTCCGGAGACCTCGTGCGCGTAGCTCAAAAACATTGAATTGTACAGTAGGCTTAATAGACCTACTGGGCATCAGAGTGGAACTAATCTGACAAAGATCTATCCAGACATTATCTAGGGTATAATCTCTTGTACGTAACACAAAAGTCTCTAGTACAACGTAAATTTAGTTAGTAACAGAGGGTTTGGAAATTCACAGTTTCTAGAGACAGAGAGCGCACTTAGCCGTGAACACCTTGCTGACAGGTTCCCAGCATAATTACCATGCCACTCCCACTTCTGTGGTCAGACAAGTACGATGTTTTCAATAACAGAAGTTCAGAACCTTCATTATAAACACACAATTACGCGGCGACATTAGCACATAGTGAAAACTACAATATACACAATGAAACTGAATCCCAGAGAGTTAGTGGAGCGTAACTACTGCATGCACTGCCATGATCAAATGTATTTCGTCAGTATACTTAGTTCTGTGTTGAACTTTAATTATTAAAATGTCTCAAAAACACATATATATGCAGCAAAAACACATATATATACAGAACACATATATATGCAACAAAAACACATATATATGCAAGAAAACATAGCAACTTTACTACACGTGTAAAATTTGCAACTCTGTGTGGAAAGAGAGACAGCTAATTAGAGACAGCTAACTTTTAAAATAAGAAAAAAACCCCACTTTTTTCCAAAACTGAGCACTCATCTACATCCTAAAACATGGTTTAAATATTCGCGTTTTCGTGACAAACTTCCCTACATGGCCAACGCACAAATACAGCAGCCAAATAAATCGCTTCTTCTTGGGTTTTAAAACAAACTAGCTTCTTACGCTCTGCAAAATATCATTTGGGCCATACGTCGGAGTTTATGAATAAAACAAAAATTGAATTGGATGCTGAACAAAGATAACCTGTTCATACCTCGCCTAACACTTTGCTTCGCATGTTGGCATGTAGGTTACTACACGCTAATGGAAGATTTCTACAAAATTGAGTTCATGTTACATATTTACTGGACTGATGGAATAAAACTTCAGGACCAGATTGTTGCAGGTAAATACAAGTAAAACTACTTCAGGACCAGACTGTTACAGGTAAACACAAGTAAGACTACTTCAGGACCAGACTGTTACAGGTAAATACAAGTAAAACTACTTCAGGACCAGACTGTTACAGGTAAATACAAGTAAAACTACTTCAGGACCAGACTGTTACAGGTAAATACAAGTAAGACTACTTCAGGACCAGACTGTTACAGGTAAATACAAGTAAAACTACTTCAGGACCAGACTGTTACAGGTACATACAAGTAAGACTACTTCAGGACCAGATACAAGTAAAAATACCTCTGAAACAAATGGTTTCGTTGTCAGCAGTGCATATACTTAAGCGGAACACACTGATAACTGAACAAAACGTATATACTGCAGTTAGTGTAGCTAGTGATCGTGAAAATAACACGATCTATATGTATTCGTAGAAATCCTGAAGCAATACACGTTGACAGAGGATATTTTATGATTCCTTGTACCTGTTTCGAGAGAGAGAGAAAAAACGCAGCACTCTAGAACTATGTTAATTGGTTAGTCACGTATTTACATTTAAAAATTATTTTTTTCGTCTAGTACCTGTAAAATGTTATGCATTTTTGTCTGGAAAGAAATGGCAATTTTCCTGCCTTTCCAGCAAGTATTGCCGCGACGATGTGATGATGTATAGCCGCAGCAAAGCGCTTTTGGATATGAATTGCGAAGGCTGATCAATTGGTGAGAGAGTGTACACTTATACATGTACGACCGTCAATAGCATGATGGTGGAAGGAACCGGGGATAACCCACGAGCATCCGCAGGTTTCTAGCAGACCTTCACACGCACGACTTATATACAATCTGTATTATCTTACCATCACACTTAGCTGATTCTAAGATTATTTCTTTCACTTTCCTTCTGTAAAATAAAAGCGAAATCCTTCGTTATGAAATGGTTTATTCCATCTGAACTCGACAGACCAATGTAGGAAACTGAAAATACCGGATTGATGTCTTGGTACATTGAGTACATGGAGTGCAAGGTTACGATGCACGGAGTGTACAACAAAACCGCACAAAGTCTACACCTGAATGTGATGGTTGGAAAATTTCAGCGCTTGCTTTATGTACAAGAAATGCCCAACACAGATTGCGATGTTTACAAACGATATTACCTATCCTTTCAAAACATGAACAGAGCCAGCCAAAACAACCCAGTGTTCACTGAGTCAAAGAGTACATGAGTAAAACAGGGTATTACAATGGAGGCTTGTAAATTGTAAGTTCAGCTTTCATCCTAGTGTAGCTTCAGTTAACTAAAGAGAGAAAGAAAGAACACAGGAAAAAATAGGAAGAAAAAATTACGGCCGATCTGTACAATTATGATTTCCAATTTTAAAAATTAATTCGACATGAATCAAGAAAAACAATAATGTCGAAACAGCAGAAACCAACAAAAATAACCCACTAATAAATCCAGTTTTGATACGCCATCAGTCTTTCAATATTTATAATGGTGCCAACCAACGGTATAAGACTTGATGTACGTCTTAATATATTGACGATCGCGCATTTTTGATATCAGAGTAAAGTAGGGGATACCATTATAACTGACGGGATTTCTGTCGGGGTTGTGCGGAAAATCTCATAAAGAATTGGGTGGTGCCTCGATACTAGTGGGTTGGTTTAGTTATTTATTTATTTCATTGGTGTTTTACGCCGTACTCAAGAATATTTCACTTACACGATGGCAGCCAGCATTGTGGTAAAAAGAAACCGGGCAGAGACTCGGGGAAACCCTCGACCATCGGCAGGCTGTTGATAGACCTTCTCACGTACAGCCAGAGAGGAACCCAGCGTCTGCTGAAATTGAACGCACAGCGACCACATTAGTGAGAGGCCCATGGATCATTGCTCCGCGCTGACATGCTAACCACCACGGCCACGAAGCCCCCTCCCCCCTCTCTGGCTTTTGGCGTTGGCTTTCTAGCGCAGCAGAATAATCCAGGAACCGCTCATCGATGTGGCCGCTGTGAGTTCAAATCCAGCTAATACCGGCTTCATCTCCGAAATAAAGTATAACTTTGAATCATTAATTTATTTGTGTGTGTGTGTTGGGGGGAGGAGTGGAGGGGGCTCGAAACTTTCCCTGGAATACGGCTGAGTGATCAGTCTCAGCCTTGTTACATATATCAGCATTTTTGTTAAATATGAAATTCAGTTATTTTCATGTCATTTAAAAAATGTTCTATTAGCATTGTAGAAGTTACTTTTGTCAACGACAGCAGGGGAATAGTTATCTTCCCGTACTCACCGAACGACGCCATACATGTACGTCCTGAGTAAAATACGGTGATATATACAGCTGCAGCCTATACTATCAGTTTGACTAGATAAAAGACTTTGGCACAAACTACGTCACCATTACATACATATTCCAGGAGCTGAGCTCTGTGTATACATCTTGAACACCTACCTGAACGGACAAGAAGCTGTGGCTACACTGGGCACAGGCTGATGTGGAACTTGTCAACGATGGTGCACATTGCCCGTGTCACGTGGTGTATACATGTAGTACACGGTTGTCAGTTAGGCGACACGTGTCCTGTACATACTTATAGTATTAGACGTTTCTACAATTACAAACAGGCGGTACCAAACAGTTCAAAGTTAAGGCAGCATATGGTTACAGTTCTGGCTGACAGCCACCAATCTCTTCGCCGTCACAATTCGTCTATTGGCTGACCCATCGTCTAAAGCGTCGGGTTCGCTGTAGCCGCCAGTCTCTTCGCCGTCGCAGTCATCTACTGGGTGGACCCATCGTCTAAAGCGTCGGTCTCGCTGTAGCCGCCAGTCTCTTCGCCGTCGCAACCGTCTATTGGCTGACCCATCGTTTATAACGTCAGCCTCGTTGTAGCCGCTAGTCTTTTCGCCACCACAATCGCCTGCTGGCTGACTCCATCGTCTATAGCGTCGATCTCACTGTAGCCGTTCATATCTCCGCCATGACAGTCCCCTGCTGGCTGACTCCATCGTCTATAGCGTCGGTTCCGTTATAGCCGCTAGTCTCTCCGCCGTGACAATCTCCTGCTGGCTAAGTCTATCGTTTATAGCGCTGACCTCGCTGTAGCTGCTAGTCTCTCCGCCATGACATTCGCCTGCTGGCTGACCCACAGTCTATAGCGTCAGCGTCCCTGCAGCCGCCAGTTTCTTCGCCACCACAATCGCCTGCTGGCGGACTTCATCGCCTATAGCGTCGGCCTCGCTGTAGCCGCCAGTCTCTCCGCCGTGACAATCGCCTGCTGGCGGACTCCATCGCCTATAGCGTCGACCTCGCTATGGCCGCTACTCTCTCCGCCGTGACAATCGCCTGCTGGCTAAATCTATCGTTTATAGCGCTGACCTCGCTGTAGCCGTTAATCTCTCCGCCATGACATTCGCCTGCTGGCTAACTCTATCGTTTATAACGCTGACCTCGCTGTAGCCGCTAATCTCTCCGCCATGACATTCGCCTGCCGGCTGACCCACAGTCTATAGCGTCAGCGTCCCTGTAGCCGCCAGTCTCTCCGCCGTGACAATCGCCTGCTGGTGGACTCCATCGTTTATAACGCTGACCTCGCTGTAGCCGCTAATCTCTCCGCCATGACATTCGCCTGCGGCTGACCCACAGTCTATAGCGTCAGCGTCCCTGTAGCCGCCAGTCTCTCCGCCGTGACAATCGCCTGCTGGTGGACTCCATCGTTTATAACGCTGACCTCGCTGTAGCCACTAATCTCTCCGCCATGACATTCGCCTGCCGGCTGACCCACAGTCTATAGCGTCAGCGTCCCTGTAGCCGCCAGTCTCTCCGCCGTGACAATCGCCTGCTGGTGGACTCCATCGTTTATAACGCTGACCTCGCTGTAGCCGCTAATCTCTCCGCCATGACATTCGCCTGCCGGCTGACCCACAGTCTATAGCGTCGGTCTCGCTGTAGCCGCCAGTCTCTCCGCCGTGACAATCGCCTGCTGGTGGACTCCATCGCCTATAGCGTTGACCTCGCTATAGCAGCTACTCTCTCCGCCGTGACAATCGCCTGCCGGCTGACCCACAGTCTATAGCGTCAGCGTCCCTGTAGCCGCCAGTCTCTCTGCCGTGACAATCGCCTGCTGGTGGACTCCATCGTTTATAACGCTGACCTCGCTGTAGCCGTTAATCTCTCCGCCATGACATTCGCCTGCCGGCTGACCCACAGTCTATAGCGTCGGTCTCGCTGTAGCCGCCAGTCTCTCCGCCGTGACAATCGCCTGCTGGCTAACTCTATCGTCTAAAGCGTTGACCTCGCTATAGCCGCCAGTCTCTCCGCCGTGACAATCGCCTGCTGGCTAACTCTATCGTCTAAAGCGTCGACCTCTATGCCAGACCAGTCAGCTCACTATCATAATCAACAGCTATTTTGACCGGTCTACGGCTTTAAGTGAAGATGTTTGTCAGGGCGTGACGAACTGCGGTGATTTCTCCTTGGATTTCTTCGGTTTCCTTTTACTAATTGACCTGGCCATCGTCTTTCCAGTTGAATCAAGTACAATTAACTACATGTAAATAAAAAGCACAGTTTTTACACAGCACGCGTTTATACTTGTGCCTATGAGAAGCTACTGTAGGCCTATAGACATACATGTATACATATGTTATAAATTAAACGCATAAATATTTCAAAACGGTTTTATTTCTGGGTACTGTGTTGTCCCAGTGAATTCTTTCATGCCGATGTCGTTGTTTCAGCCCTGGGCCACAGCGTAGGCTCGTGCAAGCCGAAACTCTTAAAAGCGATTATAGATAGTCTGTGCCGACACTCTTCCCATAACAGTTACTCTAGCTACATGTTCAGCTGAAGTAACCGGATGTAACGACCTAAGGCGACAGTTGTGACCAGAGGTCTGATATTTCGGGACCGATTTTGCGTCGAAACGTGCTGCTATATCCGCCCCAAAGGCGAAAAATGGTGCTCAGGTGAACAGTGAAATGTCGTACTGCAGCAGAGTGCTGAGATTGCCCAGCTCTGATCGCAAAGCTTTGATGATAAACAACCGATTGAATTGTTAACTTCGCATGCGTGACTATGATAATCCATTGTTCAGAACGTGTTCTATGATTCTCACGTAAATCGCGGGATCGCATATGGAGCGAAAGAATTGATTCATGATCGTGATTTCACTCCTGTGTGCAATGAATGAATCAATCAATTATGATTGAAGTTTCACTTCTGTGTACTGTTAATGCATGAATCAATTCATTATTGCGGTTTCACTTCTGTGTACTGTTAATGCATGCATCAATTCATTATTGCGGTTTCACTTCTGTGTACTGTTAATGCATGCATCAATTCATTATTGCGGTTTCACTTCTGTGAACTGTTAATGCATGCATGAATTCATTATTGCGGTTTCACTTCTATGTACTGTTAATGCATGCATCAATTCATTATTGCGGTTTCACTTCTGTGTACTGTTAATGTATACATCAATTCATTATTGCGGTTTCACTTCAGTGTACAATTAATGCATGCCTCAATTTATTATTTCACTTAATGTGTACACTGAATCAATGAATGAATTAATTCTTTGTTGTCGTTTCACTTTTATGTACACTGAATGATTTTTTTTTTGATTGTTGTTTTACGCCGTACTCAAGAATATTTGACTTATACGACGGCGGCCAGCAATATGGTGGGTGGAAACCGGGCAGAGCCCGAGGGAAACCCACGACCATTCGCAGGTTGCTGGCACACCTTCCCACGTACGGCCGGAGAGGAAGCCAGCATAAGCTGGTTTTGAACTCACAGCGATCGCATTGGTGAGAGGCTTCTGGGTCAGTACGCTGCGCTAGCGCGCTAACCGACTGAGCCACGGAGGCCCCTCAATTCGTTGTTGTGTTTTCACTTCTGTGTACATTAAATAATTCAACTATTCAATTTATGGATACGTTTCAGTTCTGTGTACGCTGAATGAATGAATCAATTAAGTGATTTATTTAATTATTTATTTATTTGGTTGGCGTTTTACGCCGTACTCAGGAATATTTCACTTATACGACGGCGGCCAGCATTATGGTGGGAGGAAACCGGGCAGAGCCCGAGAAACCCACGACCATCCACAGGTTTCTGATCGGCCTATCACAGGCCTTATATCTGATCGGCCTATCACAAGCCCAATGTCTGGTCAGCCAATCACAGGCCCTTTATCTGACTGGCCAATCGCAGGCCTTATATTTGCGGACGATATCTTTACGTATGCAATTTTTCCCCTGTGAAGCTCATCATCTTAGATTTAGACCACGATTAAATGATAGTAAGATGATCATTATACAACTGTAAATTTTCGTTTTATCTCATTTTTAATCTTACATTTTAGTAGTGCAGCGATTTGCCATGTAAATGTCGGTTTAAGTTTATAAGTACGGCTGGAGTGGGAATCATTTTGATGTAACATCTTAATATCACGGCTAAGTTATTACGAAAGTATACGTGAACCAGGTGAACACAGCGGTGTAGGACATTTTTTATCGTACATTTGTCGTTTGATATTTTGTACGTCACTTTTACTGTACTATTGTCCTATATGTGCGATTATAGTACATGTACTACATCGTTGTGGAACTGGGCCCCGGGTTGTAGCTAGGGCGATTCTAAGGCTACATCTTTGTGGAACTGGGCCCCGGGTTGTACCTAGGGCGATTCTAAGGCTACATCTTTGTGGAACTGGGCCCCGGGTTGTACCTAGGGCGATTCTAAAGCTACATCGTTGTTTTCAGGAACATTGGGAAAACATGATCGTAGGGGAGACTACTCCGTCATGCGTGTTTACTTCATCATATCAACCATAAATACATTTACCACTCTAACATGTAGTATAGAATACCAAGAAAGAAACAATTATGTGAATTTTCGCAAGATAAATCTGCTTTAGGTTTAAGTGGGATGATTAATTTGATACACTGTCCTTTTTGGTCAAATTATACACAGAGACAATCAAAACGTCAGCAGCCATACAGCAAGCAAAATAAACTTAATCCACGATGACAGCAGACGACGTGTCGACCTTTGACCTTTCTGAAACACTGTTCAGAAATATAGTTCGGTTTATTCTTCAGATCTGTTTGACCCACAGTTTAAATGCACTTGAGGCACTGGATTCTATCGTGGCGAGTTTTCACCGTTGTGGCCAATGACGGATTTTTACTTCGAAATGCGCACGTAATATTAGATTTGAGCAATGAACATTCATATATTTAGAGGCAACCATGAATACATTCTTCAACGAATCATGAAATGAAATATTTCAAGCAATTTAAAGCAAAAGACAATAGCCACGATAAGTTCCATCCGATCACTGTGGAATCTGATGATTCAGCAACATTTTACTCCGCTAGAAAATGTTTCAAATGTATGCGAACTTTCCGTGACAATGTTTGATTTATCTTTCATCAGAGCTATACTATATTTCCGCTCGATTTTTTCTCCATCAGTGATGCTTTAATACAACTCGGCAAATCTATAAAACAACATGCAGGCATTAACATAGAAATAAGTATATCAGTATGAACATGTAGGCATTAAAATAGAAATAAGTATATCAGTATGAACATGTAGGCATTAACATATAAATAAGTATATCAGTATGAACATGTAGGCATTAACATAGAAATAAGTATATCAGTATGAACATGTAGGCATTAAAATAGAAATAAGTATATCAGTATGAACATGTAGGCATTAACATAGAAATAAGTATATCAGTATGAACATGTAGGCATTAACATAGAAATAAGTATATCAGTATGAACATGTAGGCATTAAAATAGAAATAAGTATATCAGTATGAACATGTAGGCATTAACATAGAAATAAGTATATCAGTATGAACATGTAGGCATTAACATAGAAATAAGTATATCAGTATGAACATGTAGGCATTAAAATAGAAATAAGTATATCACTATGAACATGTAGGCATTAACATAGAAATAAGTATATCAGTATGAACATGTAGGCATTAACATAGAAATAAGTATATCACTATGAACATGTAGGCATTAAAATAGAAATAAGTATATCACTATGAACATGTAGGCATTAACATAGAAATAAGTATATCACTATGAACATGTAGGCATTAACATAGAAATAAGTATATCAGTATGAACATGTAGGCATTAAAATAGAAATAAGTATATCACTATGAACATGTAGGCATTAACATAGAAATAAGTATATCACTATGAACATGTAGGCATTAACATAGAAATAAGTATATCAGTATGAACATGTAGGCATTAAAATAGAAATAAGTATATCAGTATGAACATGTAGGCATTAAAATAGAAATAAGTATATCAGTATGAACAATCCCTTAATGAGACAAAGGCTTAATGAAACTTGAAAGCTAAGTAATACAGTTCACAGGAAAACAATAGCCGCTTTTTTATGTACTGGCTAACAGTATGAAAAAAGTGCTTTTTTTATCTCAAATTGGTAAAATATTAATTCGAGAGTAATCAAATGGATTATTTCCAGAAAAGTTATTTATTTTAAAAGCTTTATTTCCAAATTGGTTTCTATTTCAAAACGAGCAAACTGACTTTCTCACGTGTGGTCGGGAAGAACATCTAGTCATAGAAAATGGCAGACGGGTTACATATTAGTAAGACTTTAAGATTATTCGTTCAGAGGTTACACTTGATGAGGAGTGTTGGAGAAACGATTGGATAAAAATGCATTTTAGAGGCAAATAAAGGTCATAAAGTATCACCTTTGATGCTAAAACGCGTATTTTTCTTTGACACTGGTCTTTAACGAATGCTCGATGGCGCAAAATAACCTCATTGGCGTCGTCGATAGCTTATTATCCCCACGACACCATGAGCATATTTTCCCATAGTACGGATACGTGTAGTTATGTGACATCACCAGCTAAATGACTGACAATGAGCAACTCTGCTCTCTCTCACGGTGCCATAGTTCAGGTACATGTAGTTTCACGTTACCATGGTTCGAGTAAGTGTAGTTACGTGACATCACCAGCTAAATGACTGACAATGAACCACTCTGCTCTCTTTCACGTTGCCATAGTACGGGCACCTGTAGATATGCGACACCACCATCTAAATGACCCACAATGAACCACTCTGTTCTCAGTCCTCTGTCACGTTACCAGTGCTCGACCCACTTTACATATTCGTTTGGTGATATGACAAGTAGGTTATTGCCAACCATAGTCGACGTCTTGGAAATGACATCTGGTCTGTCCGAATGTTTAACTCAGGTCCAAGGATCTCGGACTAACATGTCACAATTCCCTGGGCTGATATACTAACTACTTCGTATTACAGCATGGAAGCCATTGAAGAATCCAGCGCGTCTGCGCTACGGACGCTTTCCTTGGCGAAGGAAACGGACCGCAAAAAAACCACGACAGCTCCAAACTCATTGAAAGAACTCATCAGAGAGCTGCACAACGTGTTTTCATCCGATCGTGTGGACATTGACTACGTGAAACATCTCATGTCCCAGTTTAAAAGCGTGAAAAAGGAGTGGAAAAAGTACGCCAAGTTTGACCCTTTTAGGTAAGAGTTTTGTGTAAATCTTATTACGTTTGTCTAGCGCCATTATTGGGTTTATGTAAAAATGCAAAATTGTATGTTTCGTGTTTATATAGATGAGCTAGAGTAAATGCCATATTGAAAGTGTAATGCTTCCTGCAAAGAAGTACATCTAAGTGAACCAGCGTGCATCACATCTGGATGAGGCTGTCCGCCGGTCTTCGCTGCGTGACCCGTGCCAATACTGTCATAACCCATCCTGTTCTGTTGTACATAGCTGCTTTTTTGTCCAAAGTTCAGTTTTGTCCAATCTTATTTACTTGTCGATCCCACCGTGATGTTCTACTTTCCTCTTTATTTATACTGGTACACAGCAATCTGTCGATGATCATGGGTTCCCCATTGGGTTTGTCTTGTTTCCTCCCACCACAATGCAGATCGCACTCGTGTAAGTGAAATATATTTGAGTATGGGGTAAAACACAAATCAAATAAATAAATACCAGTGCAATAGGTGTGGAAGGGTCTTCATTCTGTTTAGGTACACCAGAAATCTGGTGGACTCTGGCAATGGGAAGTTTAACCTGATGATCCTCTGCTGGAACGAGAGTCAGGGTAGCAGCATTCACTCTCACGCCAACTCCCACTGCTTCCTCAAGGTCATGCAAGGTTCCGTCAAGGAGGAAATGTACGACTGGCCAAAGGATACAGATCACGACCTTGACACGGAGGTCACTGACGGGGTCAGTGAGAAAATGGTGCCGCGTGAGATCATGATACACGAAAGCGAGGCTGTGACTTACATTAACGGTATGTTATTGTTTACTCCCACAACGAAGTAGGATAAACTACTGTATTTATTTATTGATTAAACTGAACTGGGTTTTACCTCATACTGAGGAATGTTTCACTTATATGATGGTCATGAAGTTGGAAAAGAGTCCTTGCAACGCCCACTTCTTATACGGGATTTGCCTGGGGTGATCTGTCCCTCTCAATTGAACGCACGCACGCTTCATCCTACCATCGTTTTGCTCCTCTTAAAATTTCATGTTTTCTCACCAGATGGGCTTAACCTTCTTCTCTGTTAGAACTGATCTGCTAGTTTTTGATACACTCCTTTCGCCAACCTTACCACAAGATTGGCCTCCGCAATATGTGTAGTGCCATTACACAGGGCTCCAAACATGACGTATACATATCTCGGCTTGCTGTATTTGGTAGGCCCTCTGTTATATGTTATGAAGGATCTAGCGTCTCAAGTACATGAATACTCTAACAAACACCATCACTGTAAGTTTCTGAACGTACGGTAAGCATATCACTGTTGCTGGTAAGCATGAACAGGACTTTCATAATCTCCCCCGATTTGTGTCATAGATGTATTTCATTCCGCTCAGCCCGGGCTAGGAGGTATATACGCTCCCATGCTTATAAGATCAACATGGTGGCTGCTACGAACAGTTGCCATCAAAATGCGATTGAGATACCTATAACAGTGGTGTTGATCCTGGAAATTATTGAAGGACTAGAAGTTTGAGATTTGATTTAGATATGTACCATTCATAGAAAATCGACAGCTTTGACTGCGTCACTGAAAACTGACGTCTATTTTGGCTGCGTCAATGAAAACTGACGACTGTTTTCACCGCGTCATTAAAAACTGACGACTGTTGTCACCGCGTCATTAAAATAAAAACTGACGACTGTTGTCACCGCGTCATTGAAAACTGACGTCTGTTTTGATGCGTCACTGAAAACTAACGATTGTTTTGACTGCGTCATTGAAAACTGACCACAGTTTTGACCGCGTCATTGAAAATTGACGACAATTTCTCTTTTACATTGTTGCCTGCTTTATTTAACAGTTGTATAATAATTTCTCACACAATCTTTGGGAATTTTAGGGTTTTGCAGTTTTCAACTTGTGCAATATTTATTACGAGTGGTACACGAATGTTTCAATTCGAAGCTTTGAATCCTCGCCTCTGAAATTTTATTCACACTCTAATCTATTTGGACTTTTTTCAAAGCAGTTCGGTAACTTCCGACATGCTCGTCTTGATAATTCCACAGATGTAGTTCCCATATGCACTGCTTTTTTCGGTGCTTTTTTGCCCAAGGAATTGCCTTTTTTTCCTTCTGCTTGGTTTGACTAAATAATTGACAGAAGATTCTGCTTCCTGTGCGTTTTAAAGACCTATTAAATAATTTAAATGACTAAAAACCTGGAAAAATTGACGGAAGATTCTGCTTCGTGTGCGTTTTAAAGACCTATTAAATGATTTAAATTGCTAAAAATTTGGAAAAATTGACGGATGATTCTGCCTCGTGTTCTTTTTAAAGACCTGTTAAATAATTTAAATGACTAAAAACCTGGAAAAATTGACGGAAGATTCTGCTTCGTGTGCGTTTTAAAGACCTATTAAATAATTTAAATGACTAAAAACTTGGAAAACCTCAGGTGAAACCTCAGCAAGGGAACTGTGGGAGTCACGCTATTGACAGGTCGCGGGAGGGAACTCAAAGGGCTCATTCCAGACTGGTGTGCAAAATTCATAATACTGGAGCAAAAGAATTTAAAAAAAAAATTGCTAAAATGTTTCTTACTGGAAATGTATGGACCCCGAGGCCGAATATATTTGCAGCCAAACGAGCGAGAGCTGGATTTGAATACCCGACTTTATCGCTACGAGAGGAGAATAAAATAGCTACGCCGAATGTTCACGTGACTGTCACGCCAATCTCATCATAGTCTTTTATAGATATCATTTGCATAGATAAACAACAACAACAACATGACCCTATTCTACCTCTGTTGGGGAGGATGATACATGTGTATCTAGGGTAGTTAGGAGACCGTCACACAACTACAGTATCAGCAGTCACTCAGCCTTTTAGCATGGAAGCCGTTATAATACAGATGACCCGATTGTCACACAAGGATCATGGTATTTTTGCGTGTAACTCCAAGATAGGACAGCGAAAGTACACACTGGATGACTTCTGGGGCGGACAGTGAGCTTGTATAACTGCCAACATATCCAATTACGTGTTTACTACATGTGTATGTGTCTTGTACTGTTGTATGAAACATTGCCCGTGATGAGCGGGTCGCAGTTGTAACAAGATGTCCACGTTACACATGCGCAGTTGGTTGGAAACCTTGTAGCCGAAAAGTGAAGAGTATTGGAGCACTGGTTGCATAATATTACAGCACCGATGTTATAGTCTAATGAGGCGTTATAAAAACGTGTAGTGTTACGTTCACAAAGGTCAAATGTCGTAAGCAAAAGTACATATGCACCCGATTGTTGCGTCAAAATTTTAGTTTTATTCCGTGTGTCAAAATTTAAAGCCGACGCAAAGGTAGTGTATACCTGTGGACGAGGGAGAGATAAATTACAAGCAATGTTTCCCATTAACAGGAATTGATTGTGAAATAAAGTATAAGGCCAAAGTGACGTGTGGCACCCTCTCGTAATGCCATGAATTGGAATTCCAATTTAAGGAGTTTCATCTCTTCTAAATCGTATGGGGGGCCTCCGTGGCTCAGTTGGTTAGCGCGCTAGTGCAGCGCAATGACCCAGGAGTCTCTCACCAATGAAGTCGCTGTGAGCTCAAGTCCAGCTCATGCTGGCTTCCTCTCCGACCACACGTGGGAAGGTCTTTCAGCAACCTGCGGATGGTCGGGGGTTTCCTCCGGGCTCTGCCCGGTTTCCACCCACCATAATGCTGGTCGCCGTCGTATAAGTGATATATCCTTTAGTACGGCGTAAACCACCAATCAAATAAATAAATAAATCTAAATCGTATAAGGTACAATGCACGACTTTGTCTGTGTGTAAAATCAACGATTTATATATGTGTTTGATTGGTGTTTTACGCCGTACACAACAATATTTCACTTATAAGACGACGGCCAGCACTACGGTGGAGGATACCGAGCAGGGCCTGGGGAAAACCCACCACCATCCACAGGTTGGTGTCTGATCTTCCCACGTACGGCCGGACAGGAAGCCAGCATGAGCTTGACAGCGACCACTTTGGTGAGAGGATTCTGGGTCATTACGTTGGGCTAGCGCGCTAACCGACTGAGCCACGGAGGCTGGCAGAACTGCGCCTGCTGTCTTATGTCTATTGTCAGGTGATTCAACAATTATATTTACATTTTTGACGATTCTTCAGTGAAATTAACCTAGTCAACAGAACTGATGAATCAATTTCTTTTTGCTTATTACGCTAAGTATTGCTTCATCTAGTGTTGCTGTTAGCCTCAGTATCTCAACCAGAAGAAGATATTGTTCTTAAGGCAATTCTAGCCAGCAACATCGTGATTCATTCCATCATTTATTCATTAACATCAGTGGTTCTCTTTTCAGATGACATCGGCCTTCATCGCGTGGAGAATCCGAGTCACACAGACCCGGCCGTCACTCTCCACTTGTATTCTCCACCATTCGATGCTTGTGACACTTTCGACCAAAGAACCGGGCGGAGGAGAGCGTCCATCGTGACGTTCTACAGCCAGAAGGGAAGGCGCACACCATTTGTAAGTACTTACTATGGAAGGGCTGACTGACCAAAATTTCAGCACCCATGTTGAGAAAGTGCCGAGAAATTCATGTAAGACGAAATTACGCTTTATAGGCGAGATTTTCATGTTATCAATAATTAAGAGTGTATAATTTTGCAGAAAATTCATGTTGAAAAGCAGTGCATTTTACCCTGTATGAATGGTGTCCAAGGCTGGCCAATATGTGCTCTTTAAACCATTTTCTCAGCTGTCACAGACATCTATTTATTTGATCGGTGTTTGACGCCGAACTCTGAAATATTTCACTTCTTCGACGGCGGCCAGCATTATTGTGGGTGGAAACCAGACAGAGCCCGGCGGAAACCCACGACCATCCGCACATGTTGCGGTCAGACCTTACCACGTACGACCGGAAAGGAAGCCACCATGAGTTGGACTTGAACTCATAACGACCGCATTAGTAGGAGGCCCCTGAGTCATCGTGATGCGCTAGCGTCGTAACTCTCTGGGTCAGGGAAGACCCGCCTTAGACTCAAGTTAGACATAGTGTAAACTGATGGAATTATTCCTAAAGTCGTATTTAAACTAAACACTAATTTTCAGGTTTGTCGTTAAAGTTAAACTTTAAGTATTAGGGTATAATTTCCTAAGGTATGTCACAGTCTTATTGAAGTAAACAAGACTCTGTGATTGCGGGTCGTGCTTTTTGTCCAAACAACAACTGGTGTATATTGATCCCACATTTATGGAACCATTTTAACCAGGCTTTTGAAGGCCGCGACATTCTCCGCACTTCTATTCCGTTACCTTTTGACCCCGTGACCACATTCGCTGTCTTCCTAATGTTATCATTGGCGGTCAGTGTGTCTCTGTTTGATATGTTATTAACGGTCTGACCTACTAAACGTCCCAAGAAATTAGGCTTGCAGGCCTAATCTATGCCGTACATGCTTACATGCTTAAAGTAAAGGTAAATCCAACATTTTGGCAATGCTGCCAATTAATTAATGCGTCTTACAGCAATATAAATTGAATCCTACACAAAATGAAAACTCTGCGCTACGTTAATGTCAAACTAAGACATTTTGCTTTATTTATCGTTTCAACAATTTGAAGATGTTTATGTTTTCATATTTTGCGTTTTAATTGTTTAGGATATGTCTGGTACATATTTGATTTTTATTTGGCCAGACATTTACAACATGTTCACTGGTGATGTTAGTTGGAAAGGCAGGAATAAAATCGTTGTGAGCTTGTTCTATCCCTGTCTGATCAAAATTTCACACCGTTATATTTAACCTAAGTTTACTGACTAGATCCTTCCTTTGTCACACAAATCCAGGCCAGTTCGTGACTTCATCAAGTCGTACTATTTCTGTATATATTTATAATAAACCCAACATAAACATAAAGTTCAGCAAAAATGGGCGTGAGCATTCACTGAGCATGTGTCAGGGAAAAGACAAGGTCGACATAGATGCGCAATATCGTACTTTTGCACTTTAAGACACTTTAGGAAATTTACCAAAACAGAAGAACGGTAGTAAATGACACCCACAGAGGAGTATATGGGTGACAGCGATAACCGGATAAAACTGGTGATCACGCGGCCAGACATGCTGCCATATTTCTTGTTGAAGGTCAACAGCTGCCCGTTTGTGACCATGTGATATCTGGTAACATCAATGATCACGTGACATAAAACACACACTGTGCCGATTACTATTTTGGCTTTAAAAATTGTTGAAAATATTGTTGTGTAAACTTTGTCATCTCTGTGTTGTTTGTATGAAAGACTATACATGACAGTTATTAACTTTGAATGAATACACCAAGATAAAACTATATTAATTAAGAGATTCTTATCCCTAATGATTCACACGTTTAAAGCATTGCCTCGATGGCTCAGATCATTAAATGATTTCTCTTCTGGCTCAGACGATTAAAACGATGCCTCGATGGCTCAGATCATTAAATGCTTTCTCTTCTGGCTCAGACGATTAAAACGATGCCTCGATGGCTCAAATCATCAAATGATTTCTCTTGTGGCTCAAACAATTAAAACGTTTCCTCGATGGCTCAGATCATTAAATGCTTTCTCTTCTGGCCCAGACGATTAAAACGATGCCTCGATGGCTCAGATCATTAAATGCTTTCTCTTCTGGCTCAGACGATTAAAACGATGCCTCGATGGCTCAGATCATCAAATGATTTCTCGTCTGGCTCAGAGGATTAAAACGATGCCTGGGTGGCTCAGATCATTAAATGATTTCTCTTCTGGCTCAGACGATTAAAACGATGCCTCGATGGCTCAGATCATTAAATGATTTCTTTGTTGGCTCAAACAATTAAAACGATGCCTCGGTGGCTTAGATCATTAAATGATTTCTCTTGTGGCTCAAACAATTAAAACGATGCCTCGATGGCTCAGATCATCAAATGCTTTTCTTCTGGCTCAAAGGATTAAAACGTTGCTTTGGTGGCTCAGATCATTCAATGATTTCTCTTGTGGCTCAAACAATTAAAACGATGCCTCGATGGCTCAGATCAATAAATGCTTTTTCTTCTGGCTCAGACAATTAAAACGTTGCCTCGATGGCTCAGATCATTAAATGCTTTCTCTTCTGGCTCAGACGATTAAAACGATGCCTCGGTGGCTCAGATCATTAAATGATTTCTCTTCTGGCTCAAACAATTAAAACGTTGCCTCGGTGGCTCAGATCATTAAAAGATTTCTCTTCTGGCTCAGACGATTAAAACGATGCCTCGATGGCTCAGATCATTAAATGATTTCTCTTCTGGCTCAGACAATTAAAACGTTGCCTCGGTAGCTCAGATCATTAAATGATTTCTCTTCTGGCTCAAACAAATAAAACGTTGCCTCGGTAGCTCAGATCATTAAATGATTTCTTCGTTGGCTCCGACAATTAAAACGATGCCTCGGTGGCTCAGATCATTAAATGATTTCTCTTCTGACTCAAACAATTAAAACGTTGCCTCGGTGGCTCAGATCATTAAATGCTTTCTCTTCTGGCTCAAACAATTAAAACGATGCCTCGGTGGCTCAAATCATTAAATGATTTCTCTTCTGGCTCAAACAATTAAAACGATGCTTCGGTGGCTCAGATCATTAAATGCTTTCTCTTCTGGCTCAGACAATTAAAACGTTGCCTGGGTGGCTCAGATCATTAAATGATTTCTCTTCTGGCTCAAACAATTAAAACGTTGCCTCGGTGGCTCAGATCATTAAATGCTTTCTCTTCTGGCTCAAACAATTAAAACGTTGCCTCGGTGGCTCAGATCATTAAATGATTTCTTCGTTGGCTCAAACAATTAAAACGTTTCCTCGGTGGCTCAGATCATTAAATGATTTCTCTTATGGCTCAAACAATTAAAACGTTTCCTCGGTGGCTCAGATCATTAAATGATTTCTCTTCTGGCTCAAACAATTAAAACGTTGCCTCGGTGGCTCAGATCATTAAATGATTTCTCTTCTGGCTCAAACAATTAAAACGTTGCCTGGGTGGCTCAGATCATTAAATGATTTCTCTTCTGGCTCAAACAATTAAAACGATGCCTCGGTGGCTCAGACCATTAAATGATTTCTCTTCTCGCTCAGACAATTAAAACGATGCCTCGGTGGCTCAGATCATTAAATGATTTCTTCGTTGGCTCCGACGATTAAAACGATGCCTGGGTGGCTCAGATCATTAAATGATTTCTTTGCTGGCTCCGACAATTAAAACGTTGCCTCGGTAGCTCAGATCATTAAATGATTTCTCTTCTGGCTCAAACAATTAAAACGTTGCCTGGCCGGCTCAGATCATTAAATGATTTCTTCGTTGGCTCCGACAATTAAAACGATGCCTCGGTGGCTCAGATCATTAAATGATTTCTCTTCTGACTCAAACAATTAAAACGTTGCCTCGGTGGCTCAGATCATTAAATGCTTTCTCTTCTGGCTCAAACAATTAAAACGATGCCTCGGTGGCTCAAATCATTAAATGATTTCTCTTCTGGCTCAAACAATTAAAACGATGCTTCGGTGGCTCAGATCATTAAATGCTTTCTCTTCTGGCTCAGACAATTAAAACGTTGCCTGGGTGGCTCAGATCATTAAATGATTTCTCTTCTGGCTCAAACAATTAAAACGTTGCCTCGGTGGCTCAGATCATTAAATGCTTTCTCTTCTGGCTCAAACAATTAAAACGTTGCCTCGGTGGCTCAGATCATTAAATGATTTCTTCGTTGGCTCAAACAATTAAAACGTTTCCTCGGTGGCTCAGATCATTAAATGCTTTCTCTTATGGCTCAAACAATTAAAACGTTTCCTCGGTGGCTCAGATCATTAAATGATTTCTCTTTTGGCTCAAACAATTAAAACGTTGCCTCGGTGGCTCAGATCATTAAATGATTTCTCTTCTGGCTCAAACAATTAAAACGTTGCCTGGGTGGCTCAGATCATTAAATGATTTCTCTTCTGGCTCAAACAATTAAAACGATGCCTCGGTGGCTCAGACCATTAAATGATTTCTCTTCTGGCTCAGACAATTAAAACGATGCCTCGGTGGCTCAGATCATTAAATGATTTCTTCGTTGGCTCCGACAATTAAAACGATGCCTGGGTGGCTCAGATCATTAAATGATTTCTTTGCTGGCTCCGACAATTAAAACGTTGCCTGCTTGGCTGGGATCATTGAATGATTACATTGCTGGCTCAGACAATTAAAACGTTGCCTCGGTGGCTCAGATCATTAAATGATTTCGCATTAGAAATCTCGGCCAGCCAGTATCCTATGTATTAGTCATTGTGTTTAGGCTTCAGCTTGTGTGCTGGGTTATTTGCTCGTTTGGGGTATGCTCTTATATTTATCACCGAATTAATAGCGTAAAATATGAAAGAATCAATCTGAACTTTTCAGATGGTGAAATGAGTTATTTCGCACCGTCGGCTGCCTCAAGTCGTCTAAAACACGTGAGCAATAGTCACTAATCAACCTCTGCCGAGACGTTTATGTCTTTGCATGCGTTTGTATGTCTGTCTCGTTATGCGCATGCGTACAGACGTTTGCACTCTTGGAGTGCCCTCTACTTATCTGTTGTATTATCACTATTATTATTTTTTCTTTTCCCTTTTTTTCTAGATTCCATCATCTGTAGAGAAACAACAACAACAGGCTGAAAACAACTAGCAGTCTACCTTGGGACGACGGTAAACACCACAGATCCTATGCCACAGATCAGACATATGAACCTGGCTTGAATTTCAACCATTTATTTTTCTAGAAATGTGTAAACAAGAGAACGGATACGATTAGTACTGAATGTAAAGGGAACGCCACAAAATATGTCACAGTTTTGACATTTACATGTGTATATGTATGCTACTGCTTCGGCTTTCACTTGTTTGTTATTTAATACAACTGTAACAGTAACAAGAGAAGACAACCCTGTAAAATTAAAATTCCAGCTGGTTTGTCACATTTGTGTGGTCTTTTTCTGGAACCTGAACATCTGTGGTAAATGGTAATATTACATACAACACACAATTTAAATTGTGAATTTAAATTCACAATTTACAAATGCCATAATTGTAACAATAATATGTAGTATAAATATATATATTCATATACGTGTTGTATGCTATATTTGATTAAACACATAATGTTAAGTGAGAGCTAGCGAGTTAACCCGTATCTGAGTTACTGACATAAAGAACACAGGCTTTCGCAATCAGTAATGAAATCAGCCAAAGTGATAGGTCTTTTATACCATAGCGAACTGGTTGTGAAAGATACTTCCTCATTCACTGATTGGATGAGCCTCGGTTACCCAGCTTTACTCAGATACAAGTTCGAGACAATTTTGAACCAAGTATTGTTTTGGATATACGACCAGGCCGCTAGTGGTTTGTCACACTTGTTCAGCTTGGGTTTGGTTACCCGTCAGTCTGACTCCTTAGGGTGATCCTTAATCCTTCGATTCAAGCCTTTAATGAAGTTTATTATCGACATTTTGCTACGTAATATATAAGAAGAATTTACATAGAAACATTATAGATATGCAATAAAAGAGAGTTTTAACGCCTTAATCATCAATATAATAGATGTCAAAGGTTCGAATCACCCTCTCGATACTCTCGCTGGGGTTAATAAACTTAACCAGTTAACTCGTGCAGGACAGTCGCGTAAGAAAAGACAAGAAATGATATAAACATAACATTTTCGGGACAATGCTGCAAACAGATCTAAACAACCTCGGCCAATTTGTTCAATAACTAAAATCAACGGTCAGTCTGGAACTCTTAAAGGACACGGCACGATAAACAAAGCAGAATCACCATGTCGTGCCATTCGTACTCCGGGCAAAACAGTGTTTGCGAGAAACAGACTTTGCGAGAGTGTTTGCGGAAACAGGTGCTTTCTTTGCATATATAAATAGCCCTCAACTGATTGGTTTAAACATTGATTGATAACGTGGCGGATTTGTTCAGGTTTACACCAAGCCTGCAGTGGTTACTATACATGTATTTGTTCATTTAATTGGTGTTTTACGCCGTAATAGAGACTATTTCACTTATACGACAGCGGCCAGAATCATTGTGAGAGGAAACCAGACTATTTCACTTATACGACAGCGGTCAGAATCATTGTGAGAGGAAACCAGACTATTTCACTTATACGACGGCGGCCAGAATCATTGTGAGAGGAAACCAGACTATTTCACTTATACGACAGCGGCCAGAATCATTGTGAGAGGAAACCAGACTATTTCACTTATACGACAGGGGCCAGAATCACTGTGGGAGGAAACCAGACTATTTCACTTATACGACAACGGCCAGAATCATTGTGAGAGGAAACCAGACTATTTCACTTATACGACAGCGGTCAGAATCATTGTGAGAGGAAACCAGACTATTTCACTTATACGACGGCGGCCAGAATCATTGTGGGAGGAAACCAGGTACAGCACAGGTATACAGTGGCTACAGATTACCAAAAATTCAGAATGAAATCATGTATATTTTTGCGTTTTTCCAGCGGTTTGACATTTTTCTCCGTGTGTATAGATTTCTACTTAATGGACAACATTCAAAAATTCCAACACTATACCTGAAAGTTTTCACAAGTGGATAAGGAGTCTCACCTGACAAATACCGAAACACTAAATCCAAAAGCATTATATGGTAGGCCAATCCACACATCTAGGTAAGAAATTTAAATTCCCTTTTAATGCATAAAAGACCTTTCGAAAGTAGAAAAATTATCAGCTACCACTTTTACCTTAGAACCACCTCTTTAAGGATGCATCACGGGAACATACGATGTACGGCGAAAATGTGCATAGAATACTGTGTTAAAACAAATGTTGCAAACCAAATTTTTTCATTCATTCTCATCAATGTTTCCTTTACATTATCTTTATCTGGAATTTTACTGATCAATAAATATTCAAGAGAGACATTTCACAAAACAGCAGACCGCCCCCCCCCCCATTCACAAAACAGCAGATCCCCCCCCCCCCCACCTTCTAGCACAGTTGGTAGAGCGTCCGCTTCGGGAGCAGTAGATCCAGCGTCGATCCTGGGGTTAACCCGTATCAGAATAATGGCTCGGGCGATGCGGCTTACTTGTATTCGGTAAGTCGTCTCAGTGAAGCAACAGTAGATAAAAGAGCGGTGGAAATCCGTCCTGCAACAAGGAGGCACATTACATGCACTCTTAGGATTCCTTCGTCGTCATAGTACTGAAAAATTGTTAAATACGATGTTAAACCCCAAGCACTCACTCACAAAACAGTAACCGGATATTTTCATTATGCGCTACATGTTTATAGCTTTATCGTCAGCAAATATTTAACATGATTTAGAGTTTAAAACATAGCTGTGGGTGCAGGTTGAGAATGATAAATAAACCGTTCAGAGCATCCCCCACCACTGCCTGACAACAGCATATCGGTATACACCTGTAGATAAACACCAAGGGAACGGCGTGGCCGAGGTGATTATCGTGCCGCCGCGCTACAATGACCCAGGAGCCTCTCACTAATGTGGTCGCTCTGAGTTCAAGTTCATTCTGGCTTACTCTCCGGTCGTGCGTGGGAAGGTCTGCCAGCAACCAGCAGATGATTGTGGGTTTCCCCCAGGTCCGATTTCCTCCCGCCATAATGCTGGCCGCCATTGCAGCAGTCACAGATGTATAAATACATACATGTACACCACTTTACATATAGTCATCACTTTACATGTTGAAGGCAAAGCGTTGTCTGTTGCACACAGTCTGATGTCTACAGAGTATCACCCTTACCAAATTGTACTTGAATGTTGATGATAGACAGCACCATACTCCTGAAATGTCATTAGCTGAATGGTCAACACAACCGACAAAATGCTGGATGGAAATAGAAAATGGCTGGACTAATCATTTAATTTTTCGTACTTAACTCTTAGTGAAATTACAGCTGCACTCGCACTGATGTCATACCATGATCAAGTTAAAATGTAATCCATTCAAATTACCGGATCGAAGCCAAGATTGTTCCAGCGCTTTCTTGTTTTATATACATTATTTGCCACATATGATCTCAGTAACCTTCATATAGGGTGAGAGAATGTGAACGCCCACTATATGACCGCTGTTGCCCAGTGTCCGGAGTAAACGCACTGGGCGAAGTGTTGTGACAGCTTTAACGTGCTTGGGGTTTTACGTCGTACCTTTTCAGCCGAATGACGAGTCATTAGATATGTGTACATATACCGGTAATTTGTCTTCTTGTAGAAGGTCGAGGCCATCCCGCCAAATTACTTGCTGTCATCATTCCGAAGACACCAGACATGACACCCCTCACCCAGTCACATTATACTGACATCGGACCGACCAGTCATATTTCCGTGCTCTAACTTCTCTGTGCTGAGCGCCAGTCAGTAACAAATACAATTTTCAAAGTCTGTGGTATGATCGGATCTTGGATCCTGGATCTCCCGACTTCGAGGCTGACGCTCTAACCATTAGGTCACCAAAGCGGTTGTGGCAGCTTTTTTAAATGAGCCCCACCTTTCTAGATGTAATACCAAAACTTTCATGATATATTTCCTAACAATATTGATAGACTGGAAAGTAAAATTGTCCGCGATGGGGTATATTTCCACCACATGAAACACATCGTACAAAAATTGGCAGAAGTTTTTTGTTTAAATTATACTTTCAGTTACATTCCAGTGTCCATTGATATGTCTATTACATTTCAATCATCGTTCCTGGAGAGGCACTTAACCACCATGGTTTAAGGCTGATGCAGGATTTCCATGCCGTAATTATTTGATGCGTGACGTCAAACGTAGTACGTGCTGGGGACTCATCTATGAAGAACACTCTGCATATTTCTGTGTGACGTATGTGACGTGTGTGACGTCAAGCTGTTGACGCTGCAGTGGAATCTTCTGCGTCACTGATTCGATGTCATACACTTCACTACGTCCCAGTTCACCGTCTGTGTCCTACTGTAACGGCAGGGCACGCCGACGCTCACACAAACCGTTCGGGGACTCGTGGATGGCTGCTTTACATGGGCTTTGAAACTGTGAACGGCAAGGGTAAATTCGGTGGAAGAAATGCGGAAGACACACCTTTTGACGTTAATTTGGAGAATGCGGCTTAAACGAATGCGAGGGATGACGATGCTGAGGAGACGGCTGTGGAGGCGGAGGCGTGACTTGTGGAGGTGGAGGGCCGTGTTGTGGACGTGGACGTCTTGGTTGTGGAAGTGGTGGCAGCATTTCTGGAAAGGGTGGTGGCTGAGGCCGGGATAGTTGCTATGCAAGGCTACTAGTGGCAGATCTTAATCAAGACCAATTTTCTGAACTTTTTTGAGTTTCAGCTTTTCTGATTGTGGTCACAGAAATAGATCTACGTATTACTTTCCAGGTGCTAACACTTTCGTGTTAACACAGTAGCCTCCATTTCGGCTCACTATCACTCTAGCCTCGGTTTCATCTCGCTCTTTTCCCCGCCAATCATAACATCATGCATCGTCGTTTTGCTTCCTTACTTATACTTTTCAAAGGCACATACATGTAGACCTTTGTTTTCACAAGAAATTTAGCAATAGATAACCTAAAGTGATTTGTACGTCTGTCTACTTTAAATCTGGGTTGAACACTTTTATAAGAAAGATGACCAGATGAAGTCGTCTTTGGATCTTTAACCAAGGTGGACTGTTTTCAAAAGAAGCAGATGCCATTGACTTAGGCCTTCAGTAAGTAGGGCGTGTTTTTAAAAGACAGCCAAATATAGAAAATTTGGACTACACATCATGGTGGTACATTTTATAAGATATTTTGACTTAAAAAATAAAAAAATGAATTTAAAGTCGAACATGTTATTAGACATGGTCGATGTGTGTCAAATTTTGTTGATAGTTGTATTATGTTAGCTACATGTCGCCTATAAAAGTGATATTAAATTGTCAGATTCCAGAAATCTGTGTGAAATAATAAATACGGTTAAGAGACCGTCTGCACAGTTACAAACTTTGTAACTCCAAAATCAGGAATGTCCACTACAGCATGGCTCATTTGAAGAGATGCAATCTTTGTAACTCCAAAAGTAAGAATGCCCACTACAGCATGGCTCTTTCAAAGAGACGCCATGTTTGTAAGTCCAAAACAAGAATGTCCACTACAGCATGGCTCATTTAAAGGGAAGCAACATTGGTAACCCCAAAATCAGGAATGTCCACTACAGCATGTCTCATTTAAAGGGAAGCAATCTTTGTAACTCCAAAATCAGGAATGTCCACTACAGCATGGCTCATTAAAAGAGATGCAATATTTGTAACTCCATAAACAAGAATGCCCACTATAGCATGGCTCATTTAAAGGGAAGCAACATTTGTAACTCCAAAAACAAGAAAGCCCTCTATGGTAGACTCAATTTAAGAGGAAGCAATCACAGCATTATGGCCCAAGTTGTCATGCATTGGAAAATTCATGACAAGAATGATATATAAGTAAATAAATAATTACTTATTATCAATAACTTGCATTATTTTATCAGTACCAGTCCAGAGTAATCGAAATATTTTATTCGCAACCGATTCGGTGGTCTAATAGCTAAAGCGTCCACTTCCAAGTCAAGAGATTCAGGGATCAAACGCGGGTCATACTAAAGACTTTCAAAATGGTACTTGCTGCTGCCTCGCTTTGCACTCAGCACCGAGAGGTCAGAGCAAAGAAACATGACTGATTGACCGGGTGTCAGTACAATGTGACTGGGTGGGGTATCATGTCTGGTGTCTTCGGCATAATAATTCAGTGGCGGCAGCACTCGCTCTGCCACAAGAAGACACATTATGTACACACGCCTAATGATTCCACGTCGTGACATGACTGACAAAACCCCAAGCATACATACATGTACATGTACATTTTAGTCTCTGGTTAACTAATGGTGATAGTTCCTGATTAATCTTTAGTGGTTTAGCTTAAGCCTTCAACACGGAGTGTCATCAGTTTATGAATTACTGTTTAGATGGCACACTGCAGATATTAACGACACATGGCATGTATTTATAAAGACACACGCATTAATGTGTTAGTAACATATATATCGTGGACCTATACACACGCATACGTTTAGGGCTAGCATCTTTTCTATCACATTTAAATTTTCAGTAAATCATTTCCACGTTTTCTCCAAAACATTGGTGTTTTACAGAAAATATTAGCCCAGCTAGGGACGAGGTTTTAAGTCAGTTTCAGGGCTTGAGTTTGTTTGTCTGTGCCCTGTGCCCAAAATACGTGGAGGTCAGGATGACGTTGCAAATTACCAAACCGGCTTAAATGTGACCCTGTGAACGGGCAATTTCCTGAACTGGCTTAAAACCGGCTTGGCCACATGGTCTTGTGAATGCACGCATTTTTACAACTGGCTTTCGATTAAATTTTGCCCATGTGAACGGGATATTTGTGACAAATATCTTTTACAGTGGTCAGACAGCTGTTTTTGTTTTAACATGTATATTACTATCAGTTTTGATGTGTAGGACCCAACGCGTACCAATCAAGGACATTAGGGCCCGTTTCACAAAGTGCACGTAACGTTACGTGCATTAACTTCCATGTCGACCAGGCTTGTAGTTATTACGTCTCCGTGGTAGTTACGAGGACGTACCACTACATGGGCTCTGTGAAACGGGTCCCAGATCAACTAACACCACTAGTCATCATGGGCGGTAATCCAGCGTACATGATGTAACACTGTGGCAGAACATCTCCATGGCAACAGTGCAATGATTTTCAATGCTGTAGCGTACATAAATGTATTGCAAATAGATCTTTTACCTAACTTATTTAACTAGTGGTGCATTTTGATTTTCAATGCGCTCCCGTATTAACTCACACTATAGGCTACCCACCTTTTGTTTTCCCACCCGTCTATACTTTTCTGCTAACACTCCGTCCCCGTGTTGTATTTTTCTGCTATATCATTACATTACAACAGTGTGTTCGTCAACTCTTGTATAAAATGTTGTAAGGATATGGTTGTGTTAGTCGTAGCACCTTCCATCCAATCCATTTGAATAATTGTCAATAAAATATTTATTTGTTTATGCAATTGTTGAATTACGCCTCACTCAAGAATAGGCCTACAGAAATCAGTACAACGGCAACCACCATTGTGGTGGGAGAAAAACGGACGGAGTCGGGGAGAAACCCACGACCATATTGCTGGCAGACGTAAATGTTGTGTCAATAATAAAAAAGCTTATACTAAATTAATATCTGCTGATAGCTCTAGTTAAAAACTTCGGACCAGGTATTTACCATAATCAGAATTTGTGATTTGCCTGGCAATTCCTGTGTTAGTCATCATCAGGATTTCTCTGGGTTCTTAACATGTTGAAAAAAGCTCTGGAGAAAGGAAAGGAAAAACCGACCTAATAAAGATGGGTTTAAAAAGTATCAATTCAAGGTACATAACTCTGAAACTCTTTCCTGCATTGGTCTCAAAGGGAGATAAGCGAGTAGTCTTCTTATGGGAATCCCCTACCTTTGTTGATATCGAATAAAAGAAATTTACTTTCTTGAGGGGATATGATTATTCTTGCAACCGCTGTTTCTAAAGCCCTGTGTACGCCTTTAAAGTGTCTTTTGGATTTCATTTATATTTTACTTTGTGACACAGAATTTTTTTAAAAATATCCAAAAATTCTGATAAATCATTTCCAGCTGCAAGATTAGGTGCCTATTTTTAGCTCCGCGTGAGCTGTACGAACTGATTTTCTAAACAGCAGCCTGAGAAATTTCTCCGTCAATTTATGTGAAAGTTTCACTAATAGCAGGCTAAGTGAGCTGTCGAGTGACTGGCGGCTTGAGTTAGGGATGGTGTACGCAGATCTATGATTGCAGGCGGATAAGAAAACGACAGCATTTCACAGCGAAGTTGTGGAGAAAATCAGCAAGTATCGGCCGGTCTGGAGTCAAATTGCACGCTCGGATTTATATTCACTCATTCAGCAACCGTCGCCCAAACCAGCCGTAAACTTTGACATTTCACTCTCTGGAACTCGATATAAAGAACCCAGCAGACGGGAGCTGTGACATTTTTGTGGTATTTTCCAGAAATTCTTCGCTACGAGTACCTAGTGCTCCGCTGGTTGTTATTACAGCGAAGGTAAGCAAGTCGTCTTTATTGCGCTTTATTGTCTTCGTTTTGCTGACCTGTTCTTTGTTTACTCTTTCCTAGTTTCGTTTTCCCTGACCCTTAATAAGTGTGCTGTTCATCAGAGATCAGGAGATATATGGTGTCATTTCAAACAACGTTGTGTAAAACTTACTGAACTTCTTGGTTTGTTCCAATGTTGTTGTCTGGTGTTACCTTAGTTTCGAATTCAAAATCAAGTTCAGAAGTGGGACAGCAGTTTGACAGTTACATAGAGTAGCTACAAACCCAGTCTGTCAGCCATGTGTGCACATTTTGATGGACCTCATCTGTGTAGCAGTACATTTTGTTACCAGCATTATAAATGCACAGATAACAGAAAAAGTATACATATATATGATATAGGTAGGCACACATCCATGGCTTTGTGATTTCTGACACAATTTGAAATAATAAACAAGGCTTTATTTATTCATCTTGAGGCCAGTGACGAAGTATACGTTCGAGTCAAACTGACCTTTATCAGGTGCCAGCGGGCAAATAAGGAAGTTGAAAAAACACTTGTTAAGTTTGTGCAGACATTTAATACATGTGGCGTGTGGAAGGCTTTTTTCACCAGTACGTGGCTATAGGGTGTGTACTTTTAATGCACACATGAGGTTTATAAATTACAGCACTGGTATGTGATTCATCATAGCTAGCTATCAAATTCAAATTAGAATTCATTTGCGAGCTCTCGTAGCTAAAATTACACATAGTTATGTAGGACAGAGACTGCGGGCTGTGGGTCCAGGAAATTAGATTATCTTGGTATCAGAATGATTGTTTTGTGGAAGGCTGCTATATATTTGTTTTTTTGTACCTATCAATGTACCTATAAATTCCTTAATACAATGCTTTGTACATGTGTATATATATATATATATACATACATATATATATATATATATATATATATATATATATACATGTACAATGCATTGTAGTAAGGAATTGATAGGTAGATTATGTGTTGTTAAATCACAAATTTTCATGTAGACACATTTGATTCGTAGTCACTCAGGTGGCCTTATAATATGGAGCATGGGAATGTTTCATCATTTTGCTGATTGCAGGCTTTCATGTTTAAAATGTGAAAAAGAGAAAGCTGCTGATTTCATCTCAGCAAATAATTACATGTAATTTACAGGTAGGCTAAGGTATTTTCAAATGTTTTTGAGGAACTTCAGACTTTTGTCTGACCTCCAATTCCCATGACTGTTAATTTTATTTATTTATTTATTTGATTGCTGTTTTACGCCATACTCAAGAATATTTCACTTATACGACGGCGGTCAGCGTTATGGTGGGAGGAAACTGGGCAGACCCCCGAGGGAAACCCACGACCATCCGCAGGTTGCTACAGACCTTCCCACGTATGGCTGGACCCATGCCTGTTAAATATATAGGCCTGAAGGTATGTATGCGCATAATAACATTGTGTAGTCAGTGTAGGCTTAGGTGGGTATGATGACAAGCGAATGCAAACAGGCTGGGTGGATTTCCATGATGTATACTACTAGGGGTGGCCTGGCCAGAGTTCAAACCCCATCTTTGGTCATGCATACCAATGGAAAACTTGTAAAACTCCTTCCCACCTGTGACAGAGTCGTCCAAATTGCTGTGAACTCTTGTGTTCTTTCCTTTATTACATGTGTGTCACATTTTTTGAGGGGTTTATCAAGCACGGGAACTGTAGCCTCACAAAAGAAAGCAACTTGTTCTACTGCAGGTTGGACCTTTAGTGTAGCCAGTCTGTGGGTTTTCAGTTTAGGACCAAGGTTGTGTTAAGTTTACTGGATTTACATGTAACTCGGCATTGTGGGATATCTGATGGACTGATCAGTGCCATGGGATTTGGGGGGTTTGTTAACCCCATTTGACTGTGAAAGACATGCACATCTGAACAGTACAGGATTCTGTGTGGTCATCAGTGGGCAGACACACTCCTCCCAGGCCTTAGACCAGTCAGGGTGCATGGAATGACCTTATAGTGTTGACCACTCCCAGGGAGATGACCTTTGGTAAAGGTCACATTGATCCCTCAGAAACAGCCCTGGCACATATCAAGTGTGCTGTATGTGTACCTGTGGTGTATGTATAAAGTCCCCTGTAACATGAAGTGCCCTGTAACATGAAGTGTCCTGTAACATGAAATGCCCTGTAACATGAAGTGCCCTGTAACATGAAGTCAGGAGAAGTAACTAGTCTGATATGGTTTGACTCAGAGCCCAATACCAAACATTCTGGTATTGTGCTGTATTTTACCTCAACTTTGCCATGTCTTAAGTATACAAACCAGATGTGCCAAGAGTCACAGTATGCTGGATAATGAAATAAAAGATGAGGATGTTAAGGAATTTAACACAGAGACGAAAAGAAAAAACAAGTGCAAAGTAAGACAAACTTCAATCAGAATTCCAGTAAAAAACTTTGGACTAATGGCTTTTATGGAAAGCCAGTTGGAATATCCATTACAGACTTTTTAGTGATCAATGTACATGTATGTAAATGTCACACAGTGTACCCGAATGAATGTATATATATATATATATGTATAACTGACTGAGATCCATCCGTCTTCAGCACAACCCAGCCTCTGTACAGTGTACATGGACATGTGGTCCTTACATCATTATGTATGTTCCATTCAACTTAATATCTGGAGGCGGTGGAGGTGGGGGGGGTGGGGTGCATCTTCCCGTGTCGATCCCATACCAGCTAGCATCCCTGTGATATTAAGAGTATTTATTGAAGATATCTTCATCTGCAAATGTGATTGCAAACTAAATTACGATGACCATAACTACAACATCATGCCTGTCTGTCTGCCTGTCTGTCTGCCTGTTCATTTGTCTATTTTTCGCAGTTCTCATTGTGTGCTGCCTGTCTTAAAGATATCTCCTGAACTACTGGACAGAATTTTAATACAAAGTAATCAAATTCGGTTTTAAGCTTTCTTGTCAGCATGTTCTTGTCTACATACCCGCTGTTATTACCTGATCTACTGCCTGTTGCCTTTCTGAAGGTTACATGTTGATCAAAGCTTCTATATATGTAATTCATATCAATGGTAAACTGGCGTTAAGCCATAATAATTCATTCATTCATATCAATGATAAACATTTACATGTAAATCATGGATCTGATAACACAATTTATATGTCAGAATCTTGTGGTAGATTAATGAATAGATATTGGTGTATACTCAGTGTGTTTAACATATAGACTGACAATGTGTACACAGCAGCCCACTCGTTACAGCATGTACACAGCAGCCCACTCGTTACAGCGTGTACACAGCAGCCCACTTGTTACAGCGTGTACACAGCAGCCCACTCGTTACAGCGTGTACACAGCAGTCCACTCATTACAGTGTGTACACAGCAGCCCACTTGTTACAGTGTGTACATAGCAGCCCACTCATTACAGCGTGTACACAGCAGCCCACTTGTTACAGTGTGTACACGGCAGCCACTCATTACAGTGTGTACACAACAGCCCACTCATTACAGTGTGTACACAGTTGCCCACTCGTTACAGTGTGTACACAGTTGCCCACTCCTTACACTGCAGCCCACTCATTACACGGTACATTGGTACCTGATGAAATTTTAATAGGTATTTTTTGTTTACATTTTTGTTTTATTGAAAGTTGAAGTTGTATGTAGTTTAGAGAAAAAAAAAATTTTTAAGAAAATGAAAACCACCTTTTTGCATGTATATCATTGCTTGTTAAAATGAAAATGATTGCTTTATTTCTGTCAGGAAATGCATGCAACTTTGGCCATCCCTTGAGCAGATGTCTGACAGGACTGATTTAGGATTTTCCTCATTTTCACCTGTACCGGAGGTGTGTTAATTACAGGTGCCTGCATCAACATATGTATTCAGTTGTAATTTAAGGCACATGTAGAATTAAACATTATACATAGTATTAAACAACAACATGTTTATGATAGAAGTTGCAAGGTAGTTAAATACTTAAGAAGTAATCCCTATTGCAAACTACGGAAATATTTAATATTCATGCTATACAAAAGACAAGGTAGATCCTAAAATGCGGAGGATTGTAAATTCTTTGTAGGTGTAACTAAGGTAAGGCTTGCGTTGCAGATTCACTCCTCATGGGGCTATATCATGGGTTCAGTTTGGGCTTGTATAAGGGAGCTGTAGTACAGGTTCTGTAGACTTACAGATGTTAGCACACACACACAGGCACACATGTATACCATCCTGATTTTACTCCACCTGGGAAGTGGGGGGGGGGGGGGGGATGTGTAGCCTACATGTACATGTATGACTCAGCTGTAGTAGGTATGTAGGTACACACACTGGGCTGATGAATGAAGATAGGAAGTATGTGAGAAGTGCTTGGATCACTACTACAACACAGGTTGCCTGGCTACGTGTTAAGTATGGCTCTCACAGCCTTAAAGTGCCTTGTTGATGAACACATGGACCTGGACAGTGTAAATACATAACACAGGGACCAGTGTCATCTGCTTATTTTTAACACACCTGGAGAAAGAAATCTCAAAACAAGGAGGTATGAAAGGTCGCTTTTAGTATACCATGATTATTCATTTGATGAATTGATGAAATTACATAGCACAAGTAAAATTTACCTTCATGCACTTTGATACCGACCTGGACATGTACCGTGATATACATGTACATGTACATTCAGGTGGTTAAAAGTGGTCCAGGTGTGGACATGCTGGGTTTAGCCTGCGTTACACATACATGGACTTTGTAGCAGAATGCGGATTAAATGCTGAAAGGTTTATATGGAAACCTTACCTGCTGTATTAAGCAAGATAATTCTCCCAGCTTAGAATAAGGATAGCTCATTCCATACAGGTATGTACATGGATGTGTATTCTAATATCAGGTGCCTGTGAACTGAAGTATATTAGTTTATTAGAATACATACAGGTAGCATATTAGAAACCACACAGGTATCATATCGGAAAACATACTGGTAATGTTGCCGTAGGTTACACCTTTATGTAACGCCCATATATGGCAGGTACATGTATTAAACTTTGCGGCTCTACCTGTTAACACCATTGCACTCAGCAGTTGTAATGTGTACATGATTTACAATGAAGTTTTACTGAATATAGTCAGTAAAGGCTTAGTTTATTATACTAGACAATAGGAACTTACCTGTATTTTCCTGTGCAGTGGTGTTAAAACCTGGGCAGAGAATGTTTTGACACTTTATAGAATGTTACCCATCTTAGCCGTCTGGTCCTGTGTTGGATGCATGAGCTAGTGCTGCCTCAAGTGAAATTCTTCTTAAGCTGAAAACTTACAGTCAAATTTTACAGTCATAGTGTGTAACCACACTTACGCTTTGTAACCACACTTACACTTTGTAACCACACTTACACTTTGTAACCACACTTACATGTATGTTTTGTAACTACTCTTACATTTTGTAACTACACTTACACTTTGTAACCACACTTACGTTTTGTAACTACACTTACATTTTGTAACTACACTTACACTTTGTAGCCACACTTAGACTTTGTAACCACACTTAGACTTTGTAACCACACTTATATTTTGTAGTCACACTTACAGTTGCACTTTGATTGGCGCTCAGCATTCACACCACCCTCATTGACGTGCCCTTTCTGTGCCATCAATCCCATATAATATTCCTGGGTGAGATGTCCTGTCCGATGTCCTCTGCTGAGCTAATGTTGAATTAAAAAAGAATAGAAAACTTAGACAGACAAGCAGACAAACATGCATGCTAGAATTAAGCCAAGCAAATAAAAAGACAAAAATAACTTACTTTGACATTTTCTCCAACCTTGTCACATCCATATACATGTTTGGAAGCAGTGTTTTGTTTTTGTCATGCATTTACGTGGGTATATATGCCAAAAAGACCATACATGGTCGATCAGCCCTGATCCCAAACATCTGCACGTGAACACAGCAAGGTTGAAGAATGACAGCACAGCGATAAACACAAGTTAAATATGCGAGTTAATTGAGTAGGTAGTTATTGAGAGTTTGAAGACGTGTTTGTGTCCGTGTAACCTCCCTGACCTCTGTCATACATCCACATGTCCACATGATCTATGATATTGGCAGTCTGATTACATATGTAGTTGATAGCACATGTAAAATTAGTCATAATTTTTGTATCCAGTTAAGTTTAAAACTTATATTGCTTTCTGTTTCCTGTTTGTGCTGCATTTAAATGTCTGTAATGATGGTTATTTTGTGTGGATGGTAAATAAGGCGGTATTAAAGCGCTCGAGGAAGTTACGCATGTAATTCCACCGTGTTTTAATTATTAGCAAGGAATTGTGTTGGGTTGGAAAGACTGCTGCTGGTTAAAATCAAGGCAATTTCTGATTCAGAACAAGGCAACCTGTGGACCATTTATGTGCATTTCCTAATCTTCAGATAATTACTGAATACATACTTCATTACACATGGGGACCCCCGTGGCGGAGCGGTTAGCGTGGCGGAGCGGTTAGTGTGGCTGAGTGGTTAGTGTGCCAGACCGCGACTTAATAACTTTGGAGCCTGTCACCAGTGCATATCAGTCCAACGCATGCTGACTTCCTCTGTGGGCATATGCATAAAGGAATCGCCAGAAACTTACGGATCATCATGGGTTTCCCCCTGGCTCGATTTTGGCCGGTTTCCTCCCACTACAAATCTGGCCGCCACAGTTTAAGTGAAACATTCTTGAGTATGGCGTAAATTAACCAATTGACATTAATCAAATATATAAATATTAATAAATAAATGATTACGCATACATGTATAGACATGTAGATGAAGGGGTGTGGTGAGATGGTACCTGTATAATTTGTAGTATTGTGATTGAACTACATGTACCAAAGTTCATTTCTGCCAATTCTGCCAGAATCCAAACATATTCATTCATTGTCATGTCGCAACAATGCATCAAAATCCACTTTTAGATTCCTGTATATTCATTTATTTATTTATTTGATTGGTGCTTTACGCCGTACTCAAGAATATTTCACTTATACGACGGCAGCCAGCATTATGGTGGGAGGAAACCGGGCAGAGCCCAGGGGAAACCCACGACCATCTGCAGGTTGCTGACAGACCTTCCCACGTACGGCCGGAGAAGAAGCCAGCATGAGCTGGACTTGAACTTACAGCGACCGTATTTGTGAGAGGCTCCTGGGTCATTATGCTGTGCTAGTGCGCTAACCAACTGAGCCACGGAGGCCCCCCCTGTATATTCAAATTGCTCTTTGATCTCTGCCCTATGATTTCTTCAGGTAAATAAGTGATAAAATGTTCTAAGTTGTATAAATACGTAATTTGTCACTCAGGTACAGATCTTACTGATCACTTTCATAAATAATAAAGTTTACGTGTGCAGCTATTTTGTAAATTTACAGGTAAACACAGTAGTGCACTCAGAGTTTCTTTTCTAATTCAGCCCCTGATTAGGAGTGAGGTAGAACTCAACTGTGACAGGTCGTAGCTGTGTGATATGGTGTTGTGGTATCACTGATGATACAAACCTCTCTGACTGAACGGTAGAGTAGAGATTCTGGTGTCTTGTACTAGCAAGATTGCTCTCACAGAGCCTGACATCTTGATACATTTGCCATATGCTGAAGTGCATTTATCCTGATGTACATTTGCTTAAGCTTTAAGTGATTTTCCAGTACATACAGCTTTAGGTGATTTTCCAGTACATACAGCTTTAGGTGATTTTTCAGAACATACAGCTTTAGGTGATTTTCCAGTACATACAGCTTTAGGCGATTTTCCATTACATACAGCTTTAGGTGATTTTCCAGTACATACAGCTTTAGGCGATTTTCCATTACATACAGCTTTAGGTGATTTTCCAGTACATACTTTATCATTGTTTTTTGTTGGGTGCCCGGGCACATGGGTATCCCTGGGAATACTGGTGCAGATGAAGCCGCGAAGGCATTCCATTACTACTCAAACTGACGTTCCATATTCCGACTTGCGTTCACTTATTTGCTCCTATATCAAGCGCTTGTTCCAGACTCAATGGGATGACCAGACAACCAACAAACTGCATGATATTCGTCAGTTTGCTGGTCCAGCACCTTCCCTTTCACGGCATCGTCTCCGCTCTTGCATTTTGAGGAGGTGTTGTATCGGCCACACACGTGCTACACATGGGTATTTGTTGAAAGGAGAAGATGCACCTCATTGTTTTGCTTGTAATCAACCGTTCACAGTTAAGCACATATCGCTTGACTGTGGCGACTTTGCTCCTGCACGAGATTCCTTTTTTCACGTGAGCTATCTTGCAGAACTTTTCAATTCTGTAGAAAGTGATACTATTTTTGATTTTCTCTTTACCATTGGTATGGCAGGAAAGCTGTGATTTTAAACTACCGTCTGTGTTTGTTATGTGACTTCTGATGTCCTTTTGTGACTGACTAGTAAATGACTTATCTGTAGTAGATCGACAACTTGACGTTTTATTGTCACGATAAAACTGAAATATTGTTGAAGGCGACGTTAAAACTTTCACTCACTCACTCACTCTTTCCAGTACATACAGTTTTAGGTGATTTTCCAGTACATACAGTAGCTGATGAAACAATCTGTACTTCTACATCTAACCATCACTAATGTGGTTGTAGCCGATATGTGCTACATTTAACCATCACTAATGTGGTTGTAGGCAATATCTGCTACGTTTAACCATCACTGATGTGATTGTAGCCAATATCTGCTACGTTTAACCATCACAAATGTGGATGTAGCCAATATCTGCAGGTTTTAACATTTTCTCTGACTTTGTTTTATTGAGAGTATACATTGTACCGTCTAAATAAGTTCCACGTGATGACGTATACAGTATTCCTCGAATCATGTTTTATACCACATGTATCATCATAGCATTGTCGTTGCCTTTCTTTCTTTTTTTATCCCAAGATTGGTAATGCATGGCTTATATACATGTATATATGGGCTCTCTGCACTTTTCTAGCTAAACCAACAGGTATGTACGTTCAAGTTAAGTACTGGTAATAGTTTGTTAATATTAACTTTCAACTTGATGTTTTTCTGTGGGAGTAAATTTACAACGTTTTCAAGAAAGAAAAGAATGTTCAGGTGTAATTTGTCAGATTGGTTATAAATTGACATGGTTTATAATAGGGATGGTTTTTTTTTCCCCTTTTTTCCTTTTTTTTTTTCTACGTCCACATTTTTATTGAAGCCCGTGACATATTTTATCATGTTTAAAATTCAGTTCAGCTCATGTAGTTATTCCACCAATTCTTGTGCCACCCAACCACATTTTACTCCACCCAGGCAATTCTTGCGCCACCCAACCACATTTTACTCCACCCAGGCAATTCTTGCACCACCCAACCGCATTTTACTCCACCCAGGCAATTCTTGCGCCACCCAACCACATTTTACTCCACCCAGGCAATTCTTGCGCCACTGTAGCACTTGTATGAGAGTCTTTGTGCCATTGCAGAGATGTAACAGGACGAGTCACGTTCAGCTTGTTATTCAAGATTTTACTGGGAACCTTAACAACTCGTACATAGCCTTGTACATTGTTAGTGTGTACACAATAGCGAGTGAGCAGCTACATCACATGTTACAGCCACCCAACCACATTTTACTCCACCCAGGCAATTCTTGCGCCACCCAACCACATTTTACTCCACCCAGGCAATTCTTGCGCCACCCAACCACCTTTTACTCCACCCAGGCAATTCTTGCGCCACCCAACCACCTTTTACTCCACCCAGGCAATTCTTACTCCACCCAGTCATTGTTGATTTGGAGCAAATGGGGAACTCCTAAAACTCCTTCTGGCCTGTATCAAGAGGGCCCAGAGCTGAAAAATCATTTCTCTCCTTTATTACATCACAATTATCGCTGTGGGTGTGGTCATACAACATACCTGAAGTACACGCCCACGGCAACGTCAAGGAAAAAAATGATGCATTCTACTGTCATTTGGACCTTCTGTTTAGCTCGTCCTCGACTCTCCCATTCTAAACTTTCCTTCCCAATTTTTTCTGACAGTTTCCTTCATGTACATGTACACAGGAATAAAAGTGTGAAATTTTGAAAATATATGTGTGTTTAAAAACTGTAAGTGTAGTATTAGAATTGTTCTGGATATAATCAGGCAATAAGTGTCTGCCCCACAGAGTGTGCCCCACAGTGCCTGGCCCACAAAGTGTGACCCCTCCTCTTTAGCCTCTGACATGTTTAAGGTCAACCTGTCATTTGACCTGACAAGATAAGTACCGCCCTCTGGAGCCCCCTGTGGTAACTGATAAAACATCACAGTGATAACTCCTGTGGCAGCATGCAGTCCTTCAGCATCTGGAGCCTATCTCCATGCCAGCTTGTCACTGGTCTTTTGACTGTAATTTGCAGGGAAAAGCTTGACTAAAACAGTGTTATATCTCAACTTGTATGATTTTATTATTGACAGGTTTTCTTGAAAATTTGCGCTTGAACCGGTTTTTCTTTCAGAATAAAAATAAATGTACAAAGGACAATGGTAATTGCAAATATCGTGATGCATATACATGTACATGTACATGCATACAGTTATATGTGTGCTGGAATGCTGTACAGCTATGCTGGAATGCTGTACGCACACAACTATAGTAGGTACAGTAATTGCCCTCAAGTTGAGCATGTGTCCAGTGACACATACATGCATACAGCTATGCTGGAATGCTGTACACACACAACTACAGTAGCTACAGTAATTGCCCTCAAGTTGAGCATGTGCCCTGTGACACATACATGCATACAGCTATGCTGGAATGCTGTACAGCTATGCTGGAATGCTGTACCCACACAACTACAGTAGCTACAGTAATTCCCCCTCAAGTTTAGCATGTGTCCAGTGACACATACATGCATACAGCTATGCTGGAATGCTGTACACACACAACTACAGTAGCTACAGTAATTCCCCTCAAGTTTAGCATGTGTCCAGTGACACATACATGCATACAGCTATGCTGGAATGCTGTACACACACAACTACAGTAGTTACAGTAATTCCCCTCAAGTTTAGCATGTGTCCAGTGACACATACATGCATACAGCTATGCTGGAATGCTCTACACACACAACTACAGTAGGTACAGTAATTCCCCCTCAAGTTTAGCATGTGTCCAGTGAGACATACATGCATACAGCTATGCTGGAATGCTGTACACACACAACTACTGTAGCTACAGTAATTCCCCTCAAGTTGAGCATGTGTCCAATGACACATACATGCATACAGCTATGCTGGAATGCTGTACACACACAACTACAGTAGGTACAGTAATTCCCCTCAAGTTGAGCATGTGTCCAGTGACACATACATGCATATGGCTATGCTGGAATGCTGTACACACACAACTACAGTAGGTACAGTAATTCCCCCTCAAGTTTAGCATGTGTCCAGTGAGACATACATGCATACAGCTATGCTGGAATGCTGTACACACACAACTACTGTAGCTACAGTAATTCCCCTCAAGTTGAGCATGTGTCCAGTGACACATACATGCATACAGCTATGCTGGAATGCTGTACACACACACCTACAGTAGGTACAGTAATTCCCCCTCAAGTTTAGCATGTGTCCAGTGAGACATACATGCATACAGCTATGCTGGAATGCTGTACACACACAACTACTGTAGCTACAGTAATTCCCCTCAAGTTGAGCATGTGTCCAGTGACACATACATGCATACAGCTATGCCGGAATGCTGTACGCACACAACTACAGTAGGTACAGTAATTCCCCTCAAGTTTAGCATGTGTCCAGTGACACATACATGCATACAGCTATGCTGCAATGCTGTACAGCTATGCTGGAATGGTGTACGCATACAACTACAGTAGGTACAGTAATTCCCCTCAAGTTGAGCATGTGTCCAGTGACACATACATGCATACAGCTATGCTGGAATGCTGTACATCTATGCTGGAATGCTGTACGCATACAACTACAGTAGGTACAGTAATTCCCCTCGAGTTGAGCATGTGTCCAGTGACACATACATGCATACAGCTATGCTGGAATGCTGTACGCATACAACTACAGTAGGTACAGTAATTCCCCTCAAGTAAAGCATGTGTCCAGTGACACATACATGCATACAGCTATGCTGGAATGCTGTACGCACACAACTACAGTAGGTACAGTAATTCCCCTCAAGTTTAGCATGTGTCCAGTGACACATACATGCATACAGCTATGCTGGAATGCTGTACAGCTATGCTGGAATGCTGTACGCATACAACTACAGTAGGTACAGTAATTCCCCTCAAGTTGAGCATGTGTCCAGTGACACATACATGCATACAGCGATGCTGGAATGCTGTACGTATACAACTACAGTAATTCCCCTCAAGTTGAGCATGTGTCCAGTGACACATACATGCATACAGCTATGCTGGAATGCTGTACAGCTATGCTGGAATGCTGTACAGCTATGCTGGAATGCTGTACACACACATCTACAGTAGGTACAGTAATTCTCAAGTTTAGCATTTGTCCAGTGACACGTACATGCATACAGCTATGCTGGAATGCTGTACACACACATCTACAGTAGGTACAGTAATTCTCAAGTTGAGCATGTGTCCAGTGACACATACATGCATACAGCTTTGCCGGAATGCTGTACGCACACAACTACAGTAGGTACAGTAATTCCCCTCAAGTTTAGCATGTGTCCAGTGACACATACATGCATACAGCTATGCTGCAATGCTGTACAGCTATGCTGGAATGCTGTACGCATACAACTACAGTAGGTACAGTAATTCCCCTCAAGTTTAGCATGTGTCCAGTGACACATACATGCATACAGCTATGCTGGAATGCTGTACAGCTATGCTGGAATGCTGTACGCATACAACTACAGTAGGTACAGTAATTCCCCTCAAGTTGAGCATGTGTCCAGTGACACATACATGCATACAGCTATGCTGGAATGCTGTACGCATACAACTACAGTAGGTACAGTAATTCCCCTCAAGTAAAGCATGTGTCCAGTGACGCATACATGCATACAGCTATGCTGGAATGCTGTACGCACACAACTACAGTAGGTACAGTAATTCCCCTCAAGTTTAGCATGTGTCCAGTGACACATACATGCATACAGCTATGCTGGAATGCTGTACAGCTATGCTGGAATGCTGTATGCATACAACTACAGTAGGTACAGTAATTCCCCTCAAGTTGAGCATGTGTCCAGTGACACATACATGCATACAGCTATGCTGGAATGCTGTACGTATACAACTACAGTAGGTACAGTAATTCCCCTCAAGTTGAGCATGTGTCCAGTGACACATACATGCATACAGCTATGCTGGAATGCTGTACACACACAACTACAGTAGGTACAGTAATTCCCCTCAAGTTTAGCATGTGTCCAGTGACACATACATGCATACAGCTATGCTGGAATGCTCTACAGCTATGCTGGAATGCTCTACAGCTATGCTGGAATGCTGTACACACACATCTACAGTAGGTACAGTAATTCTCAAGTTTAGCATGTGTCCAGTGACACATACATGCATACAGCTATGCTGGAATGCTGTACACACACATCTACAGTAGGTACAGTAATTCTCAAGTTTAGCATGTGTCCAGTGATACATACATGCATACAGCTATGCTGGAATGCTGTACGCACACATCTACAGTAGGTACAGTAATTCCCCTCAAGTTTAGCATGTGTCCAGTGACACATACATGCATACAGCTATGCTGGAATGCTGTACACACACATCTACAGTAGGTACAGTAATTCCCCTCAAGTTTAGCATGTGTCCAGTGACACATTCTGCTTGATTCTGATTTGAGTTATCCACTGTATGTAGGACCACCTGAAGGATTTTCTGCAGTTGGTTAATTTCTTATCAAAAATTTAAAAGTGTTTGCATCAAAGGTATCATTTCAAGGCCTCCTGAAAGTGCATATTACAGGCCAAACTTCAGGTGAAATAACTGATTACCTGTAGATAAGAAAGGCTGGTAGCCATGTGGGTACTGTACAGAAAAGTACATACACTATGTACATACATGGTATGTGGTACACAGGGTTGTAGGGGCTACAACATGGAGGGGATAGTCTAAATTTGTCTGCAATATCTGACATATATCTCAACAGGTATACACAAAACAGTGTGTATTATGCTAACCTGTACCCTTTCTTTGTACAGAATAGTACATGTGTACATATATGGTATGTGGTACACAGAGGTGTAGGGCCCACAAGATCAAGGGGTGCAGGGCCTACAAGATCAAGGGGTGCAGGGCCCACAAGATCGAGGGGTCCAGGGCCCACAAGATCAAGGGGTGCAGGGCCCACAAGATCGAGGGGTGTAGGGCCCACAAGATCGAGGGGTGTAGGGCCCACAAGATCGAGGGGTGCAGGGCCCACAAGATCGTATGTACCTACCTGTACCTGTATATACAGGTATTGCGAGGGCTAGGATGAGTGAATGGACTTGTGGCCTAACAACACCTGGGCAATATTTCCGCCATATCGTGGTGACTATGGGTGGGATTTACTGTATGTGTGTTTATACACGTAATTGTGCATGTAGTAGAGCCAGTTTGCAAAGGGATTGAGTAGATTTTATTTAAAACAGGTTTAAGCAGCCTGTACTACCTTTATCAAGACACTGGGCGCGAGATGATGAAGTGATCTTTATATACTTAAGTTAATATTTTGGTCGTTAAATTTGGTCTATTCCTTTCTGTTATTTCAACTGAGATGTCTTTTGCAATGACTTACCCAGAATTTACATGTACATGTACATCGTCAAGCAGAATTTACATGTACATCGTCAAGCAGAATTTACATGTACATCGTCAAGCAGAATTTACATGTACATAGTCAAGCAGAACTTACATGTACATAGTCAAGCAGAACTTACATGTACATAGTCAAGCAGAACTTACATATATAAGTCAAGCAGAACTTACATGTACAGTCAAGCAGAATTTACATGTACATTGTCAAGCAGAATGGTCACTTAGTGATCCAGGGCCTTGATTTCCATGTATTCGTGTATGTAAACATTTTGTGAAGGATGACAAGATCATTTTCAGATTGGTATATGTCCTGTGGAAAATGCATTTTAAATGAAATGACAGCAAATTAGTATTTATGACATTTTTTGTAATATGGCCATCGGTTAAGTCAGTTTGACATCCTTGCAGGGCATAATCCTACATTGGTCGTCCACAGAAACCTCAAAACACAAACCTTTTTGAGATCAATAGATTATTGTTTTATTATTTGATGGATGTTTTACGCCATACTTAAGAATATTTTGCTTATCATCCCATGACCATCCACAGGTTACTGCAGACTGTCCCATGCACTGCCGGTGGGGATTGAGCGATAGAATCTGACAAAATGTATAACTGCATGTAAGCCAGATGTGAAATTAAAGGTCATGTTTTAGCTTCTAGACTCCAAATGGGACTTACTCTGTAAAATCTTAGAATGAGGTTTTCCAGCAGTTCCTGATTTAGTTTACATGTAGAGCAGATGCTTTCTGAGGCCCCTGCTTTTTCTGAGGAGCTATTTTTTTTTCTAATCCTGATGTGTTGTTGACACTTTCAGTTCGAAATTCAATGCTGAGAAATTTGGTGTGTGGAAAAAAAAAGTGTTTGTAAAACGTTAAAGCTAAGGAAAAAATTAATGTACATATACTCAGGTTTCTTGAATCTGAAAGCAGTAGTGTAAAACAAACAAGTATTCAGTTGACCAACAAAAAAAAATATGAAGGCTGATGGAAGAAAAGAAAAATATTTTGGATAAAAAAAGCCCTATTGAGGAATGCGACATGTATGGATGGAAGTATTTTAGCATGTCAAATGTAAACAGAGGGCTGGGTAGGAATAGCAGCCACATGCTGCACCAATATATCAGACTTCATGTACAACAGTTGAAACTGAGTTAATGGAAATCAAGATCTGGGACAGAGCACTGGATATGGGTGTGGACCCATTGCTATTCAAATGGACTGATCCATCACCATGGCAAATTTCACAGCCCTTTCCTTAGACTCTCCCTAATGTTTATGATGGAGCATTCCATTTGTGTTCACAGGGTTGTAAGGCCGTGAATCATCTAGTGTTTTCACAGGTCAGGTCCCATGAAACACCATCTTGAATGTGTTTAGAATACAGAGCCACTGTTGATGGGGTTTTTTGTTGTGGGTGATGAAGATGGGGGCAGTAACCACCAGTTTCCATGGCGATAGCTAGCACAGGGTCCATATGGTGACTTCTTTCCCCACCATTCTCAGCAGGAGCAGTTGTTGACAATGTTCTCATAGAGCCCTGACTTGATCATGATGATGGCTTGTTTATTTCTCCAGGAGATTCTAAAACAAGATGCTTGTAACCTAGAGATGTAGGTGACTTCAGGGTTGTTGAGGGGTGAACTTAAGAGTGATCTGCCAGTCCTCCAGTCCTGACCTACAACCATACATGTGATGTACATGTACATACATGTACAGCTGTTGTGCTGTCACATGGCCTAGCTGGTACTCTATAAAGCTGTACTTACAATTCATCTTAGTTAAGTAATGATGTTATCAGAGTTTACAGCATGCGGACAGTATGTGAGTATGTGTATACCAGAAGTGTATACATGACAGAGAAGTTTGGCAGGGTTTTCTGAAATATATAGGCATGCAGACAGAATGTGTATACCAGAAGTGTATACATGACAGAGAAGTTTGGCAGGGTTTTCTGAAATATATAGGCATGCAGACAGTATGTGTATACCCGCAGTGTATAGAGAACGGAAATTTGACAGGGTTTTCTGAAATCTATGGGCATGCAGACAGTATGTGTATACCAGAAGTGTATAGAGAACGGAAATTTGACAGGGTTTTCTGAAATCTATGGGCATGCAGACAGTATGTGTATACCAGAAGTGTATAGAGAACGGAAATTTGACAGGGTTTTCTGAAATCTATGGGCATGCAGACAGTATGTGTATACCAGAAGTGTATAGAGGACAGAGAAGTTTGGCAGGGTTTTCTGAAATCCATGGGCATGCAGACAGTATGTGTATACCAGAAGTGTATAGAGAACGGAAATTTGACAGGGTTTTCTGAAATCTATGGGCATGCAGACAGTATGTGTATACCAGAAGTGTATAGAGGACAGAGAAGTTTGGCAGGGTTTTCTGAAATCCGTGGGCATGCAGACAGTATGTGTATACCAGAAGTGTATAGAGGACAGAGAAATTTGGCAGGGTTTTCTGAAATCCATGGGCATGCAGACAGTATGTGTATACCAGAAGTGTATAGAGAACGGAAATTTGACAGGGTTTTCTGAAATCTATGGGCATGCAGACAGTATGTGTATACCAGAAGTGTATAGAGGACAGAGAAGTTTGGCAGGGTTTTCTGAAATCCGTGGGCATGCAGACAGTATGTGTATACCAGAAGTGTATAGAGGACAGAGAAGTTTGGCAGGGTTTTCTGAAATCCGTGGGCATGCAGACAGTATATGTATACCAGAAGTGTATAGAGAACGCAAATTTGACAGGGTTTTCTGAAATCTATGGGCATGCAGACAGTATGTGTATACCAGAAGTGTATAGAGGACAGAGAAGTTTGGCAGGGTTTTCTGAAATCCATGGGCATGCAGACAGTATGTGTATACCAGAGGTGTATAGAGGACAGGGAAATTTGACAGGGTTTTCTGAAATCCTTGGGCATGCAGACAGTATGTGTATACCAGAAGTGTATAGAGAACGGAAATTTGGCAGGGCTTTCTGAAATCTATAGGCATGTAGACAGTATGTGTATACCAGAAGTGTATAGAGGACAGGGAAATTTGGCAGCGTTTTCTGAAATCTATAGGCATGCAGACAGTATGTGTATACCAGAAGTGTATAGAGGACAGGGAAATTTGGCAGGGTTTTCTGAAATCTATGAACATACAGACAGTATGTGTATACCAGAAGTGTGTAGAGGACGGAAATTTGACAGGGTTTTCTGAAATCCATGGGCATACAGACAGTATGTGTATACCAGAAGTGTATAGAGGACAGGGAAATTTGGCAGCGTTTTCTGAAATCCATGAACATGCAGACAGTATGTGTATACCAAAAGTGTGTAGAGGACAGAGAAATTTGACAGGGTTTTCTGAAATCTATGAACCTACAGACAGTATGTGTATACCAGAAGTGTGTAGAGGACGGGGAAATTTGGCAGGGTTTTCTGAAATCTATGAACATACAGACAGTATGTGTATACCAGAAGTGTGTAGAGGACGGGGAAATTTGGCAGCGTTTTCTGAAATCCATGAACATACAGACAGTATGTGTATACCAGAAGTGTGTAGAGGACGGGGAAATTTGGCAGCGTTTTCTGAAATCCATGAACATGCAGACAGTATGTGTATACCAGAATTGTATAGAGAACGGAAATTTGACAGGGTTTTCTGAAATCCGTGGGCATGCAGACAGTATGTGGATACCAGAAGTGTATATAGGACAGAGAAATTTGGCAGCGTTTTCTGAAATCTATAGGCATGCAGACAGTATGTGTATACCAGAAGTGTATAGAGGACAGAGAAGTTTGGCAGGGTTTTCTGAAATCTATGAACATACAGACAGTATGTGTATACCAGAGGTGTATAGAGGACAGGGAAATTTGGCAGGGTTTTCTGAAATCCGTGGGCATGCAGACAGTATGTGTATACCAGAAGTGTATAGAGAACAGAGAAATTTGGCAGGGTTTTCTGAAATCCGTGGGCATGCAGACAGTATGTGTATACCAGAAGTGTATAGAGAACAGAGAAATTTGGCAGGGTTTTCTGAAATCTATAGGCATACAGACAGTATGTGTATACCAGAGGTGTATAGAGAACAGAGAAATTTGGCAGGGTTTTCTGAAATCCGTGGGCATGCAGACAGTATGTGTATACCAGAGGTGTATAGAGGACAGAGAAATTTGACAGGGTTTTCTGAAATCCGTGGGCATGCAGACAGTATGTGTATACCAGAAGTGTATAGAGAACAGAGAAATTTGGCAGGGTTTTCTGAAATCCGTGGGCATGCAGACAGTATGTGTATACCAGAAGTGTATAGAGAACAGGGAAATTTGGCAGCGTTTTCTGAAATCCATGGGCATGCAGACAGTATGTGTATACCAGAAGTGTATAGAGAACAGAGAAATTTGGCAGCGTTTTCTGAAATCCGTGGGCATGCAGACAGTATGTGTATAACAGAAGTGTATAGAGGACAGGGAAATTTGACAGGGTTTTCTGAAATCCATGGGCATGCAGACAGTATGTGTATACCAGAAGTGTATAGAGGACAGGGAAATTTTTCAGGGTTTTCTGAAATCCATGGGCATGCAGACAGTATGTGTATACTAGAAGTGTATAGAGAACGGAAATTTGACAGGGTTTTCTGAAATCCATGGGCATGCAGACAGTATGTGTATACCAGAAGTGTATAGAGGACAGGGAAATTTGGCAGGGTTTTCTGAAATCCATGAACATGCAGACAGTATGTGTATACCAGAAGTGTATAGAGAACGGAAATTTGACAGGGTTTTCTGAAATCTATAGGCATGCAGACAGTATGTGTATACCAGAAGTGTATAGAGAACGGAAATTTGACAGGGTTTTCTGAAATCCGTGGGCATGCAGACAGTATGTGTATACCAGAAGTGTATAGAGGACAGGGAAATTTGACAGGGCTTTCTGAAATCCATGAACATGCAGACAGTATGTGTATACCAGAAGTGTATAGAGAACGGAAATTTGGAATGCAGATGTACCTCACATTTTACTGCATAATTATTTTTCTTCATTCTGATAAAAAAAAATGCAGGTATTAAGTAAATAAATAAATTCAATGTAGAAAATAATTTCAAAAAATACAAATTACAAATATAATTATACAAGTACATGTTCATGTTCATTGACAGACTGTGCATGTCTGGTACACACAGTGCATGTCTGGTACACACAGTGCATGTCTGGTACACACAGTGCATGTCTGGTACACACAGTGCATGTCTGGTAAACACAGTGCATGTCTGGTACACACAGTGCATGTCTGGTACACACAGTGCATGTCTGGTACACACAGTGCATGCCTGGTACACACAGTGCATGTCTGGTACACACAGTGCATGTCTGGTACACACAGTGCATGTCTGGTACACACAGTGCATGCCTGGTACACACAGTGCATGTCTGGTACACACAGTGCATGTCTGGTACACACAGTGCATGTCTGGTACACACAGTGCATGTCTGGTACACAGTGCATGTCTGGTACACACAGTGCATGTCTGCACATCCAGGCAGTTTTTTTAGGGTGTGTTACTCACCCAGTGCTTTCAGGGTGTGTTAGCCATCCAGTGTGTCCAGGGTGTGTTAGCCACCCAGTGTGTCCAGGGTGTGTTAGCCACCCAGTGTGTCCAGGGTGTGTTACCCACCCAGTGTGTCCAGGGTGTGTTACCCACCCATTGTGTCCAGGGTGTTACCCACCCAGTGTGTCCAGGGTGTGTTACCCACCCAGTGTGTCCAGGGTGTGTTTCCCACCCAGTGTGTCCAGCGTGTGTTACTTACCCAGTGTGTCCAGGGTGTGTTACCCACCCAGTGTGTCAAGGGTGTGTTACCCACCCATTGTGTCCAGGGTGTGTTAGCCACCCAGTGTGCCCAGGGTGTGTTAGCCACCCAGTGTGTCCAGGGTGTGTTAGCCACCCAGTGTGTCCAGGGTGTGTTACCCACCCATAGTGTCAAGGGTGTGTTAGCCTTTCACACTCAATCCCCTCATGTGAGAGCTAGGACTGTATAGTAATCTCCCCCTAGACCATGTTATTGTGAACACATTGATAATAAAGCAAGAAATGACTCATTGTGGGAACATTGTGAACTTTAAATAAAAGTTTCAGTATGTTTGCATGTACATACTTCAGTCATCCCACTGGTATGTTTGATTTCTGCAGGTCTGTAGTGTACATTTCTGAACAACGCCTTTGTGCATGTGTACTTACATAGACAGGAAATTATAACCTACAGTTGATTGTTATGAAGTATTTCCTGCTGTAGTGGATGTGGGTTGATAGGCCTTTGTATGTATGTGATGAACACGGGCCTTGTGTACAGAGCTAATCTCTCACCATTATCAGCATAGGCTTTGTGTACAGAGCTAATCCTCCACATCAACTTAGCAGTGATTGGAATTACCATTGTATGAAAATTAACACTTCCTGTTCTGTGGTATAATCTGGTGCTAGCTAATTAGCTATGATTAAATCATAATTTTTGATTAATGAACTATTTTTTTTTGTACAGACATTGTCAGTCACATGCAAATTGTAGATGAACAGCTGGTACTGTGATAATCATAGCGTGAAGTTCTGAATTTGGCCAATCCAACCAGTGTGGTTTTTCTCTCCAAAATCACATTTAAAATGTGTATAAATTGCACTAAAAGTTGCTCTTTTATAAGTGAAACTGTTGAGGAACTGAGGTAGTATTAGCCTATATTATAAATGTTTCTCATTGTGTAGATGTAAACGTATGCACTGTACATGTAGACATATGTAGATAGTGAATGTATAGATGTACGTGTAGACACATGTAGATAGTGTATGTACAGATGTGTGTGTAGGCTCATGTAGATAGTGTATGTACAGATGCACATGTAGGCACAGGTAGATAGTGTATGTATAGATGTACGTGTAGACACATGTAGATAGTGTATGTACAGATGCACATGTAGGCACAGGTAGATAGTGTATGTACAGATGCACATGTAGGCACAGGTAGATAGTGTATGTACAGATGTATTTGTAGGCACATGTAGATAGTGTATGTACAGAGATATGTGTAGGCATGTGTAGATAGTGTATGTACAGATGTACATGTAGGCACGTGTAGATAGTGTATGTACAGATGTACATGTACAGGTAGATAGTGTAAGAACAGATGTACATGTAGGCACGTGTAGATAGTGTATGTACAGATGTACATGTACCGGTAGATAGTGTAAGAACAGATGTACATGTAGACACATGTAGATAGTGTATGTATAGATGTACATGTAGACACATGTAGATAGTGTATGTACAGATGTGTGTGTAGGCACATGTAGATAGTGTATGTACAGAGGTATGTGTAGGCACATGTAGATAGTGTATGTACAGATGTACATGTAGGCACGTGTAGATAGTGTATGTACAGGTGTACATATAGACATGTAGATAGTGTATGTACAGATGTAGATATAGACACATGTAGATAGTGTATGTACAGATGCACATGTAGGCACAGGTAGATAGTGTATGTACAGATGTACATGTAGGCACGTGTAGATAGTGTATGTACAGATGTACATGTACAGGTAGATAGTGTATGAACAGATGTACATAAAGACACATGTAGATGGTGTATGTACAGATGTATGTGTAGGCACATGTAGATAGTGTATGTACAGAGGTATGTGTAAGCACGTGTAGATAGTGTATGTACAGATGTACATGTAGGCACATGTAGATAGTGTATGTACAGATGTACACGTACAGGTAGATAGTGTATGTACAGATGTACATGTAGGCACATGTAGATATTGTATGTACATATAGACATATGTAGATAGTGTATGTACAGACGTATGTGTAGGCACGTGTAGATAGTGTATGTACAGATATACATGTAGGCATGTGTAGATAGTGTATGTACAGATGTACATGTACAGGTAGATAGTGTATGAACAGATGTACATGTAGACACAGGTAGATAGTGTATGTACAGATGCACATGTAGGCACAGGTAGATAGTGTATGTACAGATGTATGTGTAGGCATGTGTAGATAGTGTATGTACAGATGTACATGTACAGGTAGATAGTGTATGTACAGATGTACATGTAGACACATGTAGATAGTGTATGTACATATAGACACATGTAGATAGTGTATGTACAGATGCACATATAGGCACAGGTAGATAGTGCATGTGCAAATGTTTGCATAAGGTTGTCATCAAAAATGTTTGTTGGGCCAAAAATAACAGATCCTCCAAAAAAAAAGGACCAACTTTTATTTGCTTGGTGATGAAATTTTGTTTTTCCTTTTTATGTTTATTGTGCTTTAAAAACGCTGTCGTTTTCAGCAGCCAAAACCTGCGGATGGTCATAGGTTTCCTCCGGGCACTTCCAGGTTTCCTCTCAAAATAATGCTGGCCACTGTGGTATAAGGGAAATATTCTTGAGTACAGCGTAAAACATCAGTCAAATAAATTGAAATCAATAAGTTTACATTTAGAGAGTACATGTTATTGTACATAGCTGTAACATACATGTACATGTACCAATCATGTGTTTACTAATGTACCATATAAACTTTGTACAAAAGACTGGTACACTGTACTTCTCAGGTCTTCCCAGCATTTGGGAAGTGGCCACTGGATCTCAAGAAGTACATGCAGATAGAGTATATGTATGTCGTGTGTGCGGTAAACTTTAACACTGCAGTGACAATGGATGGGTGTATCAGTGGGTGCTTGTACCACTGTAACACTGCAGTGACAATGGATGGGTGTATCAGTGGGTGCTTGTACCACTGTAACACTGCAGTGACAATGCATGGGTGTATCAGTGGGTGCTTGTACCACTGTAACACTGCAGTGACAATGCATGGGTGTATCAGTGGGTGCTTGTACCACTGTAACACTGCAGTGACAATGCATGGGTGTATCAGTGGGTGCTTGTACCACTGTAACACTGTAGTGACAATGCATGGGTGTATCAGTGGGTGCTTGTACCACTGTAACACTGTAGTGACAATGCATGGGTGTATCAGTGGGTGCTTGTACCACTGTAACACTGCAGTGACAATGCATGAGTGTATTAGTGGGTGCTTGTATTACCCTTGTGTTTGTTGAGTACAGCATAAAACACCAATCAAATAAATAAATAAATACCCTTGTATTAGGGTGCCTAATTAACAAATTGTTATGGTTGCTATTAACAAAATTAATTCCAGGCCAGATGTAGAAGAAATCATTTTTGTTAATTCTTATCCACTCGTACCCAAACACACTTGTACCCACACACACTTGTAACTGTGGATGCGTGTAGTGGGTACAGATATCTCTGTACTTGTACCCAAACACACTTGTAACTGTGGATACGTGTAGTGCGTACAGAGATATCTGTACTTGTACCCACACACACTTGTAACTGTGGATACGTGTAGTGCGTACAGATATCTCTGTACTTGTACCCAAACACACTTGTAACCGTGGATATGTGTAGTGTGTACAGATATCTCTGTACTTGTACCCACACACACTTGTACCCACACACACTTGTAACTGTGGATATGTGTAGTGGGTACAGATATCTCTGTACTTGCAGCCACACACACTTGTAACTGTGGATACGTGTAGTGGGTACAGATATCTCTGTACTCGTACCACCACACACTTGTAACCGTGGATACGTGTAGTGCGTACAGAGATATCTGTACTTGTACCCAAACACACTTGTACCCACACACACTTGTAACTGTGGATACGTGTAGTGGGTACAGATATCTCTGTACTTGTACCCAAACACACTTGTAACTGTGGATACGTGTAGTGCGTACAGAGATATCTGTACTTGTACCCACACACACTTGTAACTGTGGATACGTGTAGTGGGTACAGATATCTCTGTACTCGTACCACCACACACTTGTAACCGTGGATACGTGTAGTGCGTACAGAGATATCTGTACTTGTACCCAAACACACTTGTACCCACACACACTTGTAACTGTGGATACGTGTAGTGGGTACAAATATCTCTGTACTTGTACCCAAACACACTTGTAACTGTGGATACGTGTAGTGCGTACAGAGATATCTGTACTTGTACCCACACACACTTGTAACTGTGGATACGTGTAGTGGGTACAGATATCTCTGTACTCGTACCCACACACACTTGTAACTGTGGATATGTGTAGTGCGTACAGATATCTCTGTACTTGTACCCACACACACTTGTAACTGTGGATACGTGTAGTGGGTACAGATATCTCTGTACTCGTACCACCACACACTTGTAACCGTGGATATGTGTAGTGCGTACAGAGATATCTGTACTTGTACCCACACACACTTGTACCCACACACACTTGTAACTGTGGATATGTGTAGTGGGTACAGATATCTCTGTACTTGTACCCAAACACACTTGTAACTGTGGATACGTGTAGTGCGTACAGAGATATCTGTACTTGTACCCACACACACTTGTACCCACACACACTTGTAACTGTGGATATGTGTAGTGGGTACAGATATCTCTGTACTTGTACCCAAACACACTTGTAACTGTGGATACGTGTAGTGCGTACAGAGATATCTGTACTTGTACCCACACACACTTGTAACTGTGGATACGTGTAGTGGGTACAGATATCTCTGTACTCGTACCACCACACACTTGTAACCGTGGTTACGTGTAGTGCGTACAGAGATATCTGTACTTGTACCCACACACACTTGTACCCACACACACTTGTAACTGTGGATATGTGTAGTGGGTACAGATATCTCTGTACTTGTACCCAAACACACTTGTAACTGTGGATACGTGTAGTGCGTACAGAGATATCTGTACTTGTACCCACACACACTTGTACCCACACACACTTGTAACTGTGGATATGTGTAGTGGGTACAGATATCTCTGTACTCGTACCACCACACACTTGTAACCGTGGATATGTGTAGTGCGTACAGATATCTCTGTACTTGTACCCACACACACTTGTAACTGTGGATACGTGTAGTGGGTACAGATATCTCTGTACTCGTACCACCACACACTTGTAACCGTGGATACATGTAGTGCGTACAGAGATATCTGTACTTGTACCCAAACACACTTGTACCCACACACACTTGTAACTGTGGATACGTGTAGTGGGTACAGATATCTCTGTACTTGTACCCAAACACACTTGTAACTGTGGATACGTGTAGTGCGTACAGAGATATCTGTACTTGTACCCACACACACTTGTAACTGTGGATACGTGTAGTGGGTACAGATATCTCTGTACTCGTACCACCACACACTTGTAACCGTGGTTACGTGTAGTGGGTACAGATATCTCTGTACTTGTACCACACACACTTGTACCCACACACACTTGTAACTGTGGATATGTGTAGTGGGTACAGATATCTCTGTACTTTATTATTCAACGAGGGGGCACTTAGCGCTTGCCCAGACTTAAGTGTGAGTGTAGAGAGGGTGGAGTATTAGTGGAAATGTCGACTGGTGACATTTGTCCTGTGTTGTCATCTGATCAGTTGCTCCTGTGTTGTCATCTGATCAGTTGCTCCTGTGTTGTCATCTGATCAGTTGCTCCTGTGTTGTCATCTGATCAGTTGCTCCTGTGTTGTCATCTGATCAGTTGCTTCTGTGGTGCCATCCGATCAGTTGCTCCTGTGTAATACATGTACCTGGTATATTTTGGTCTACAGACTCGCAGTAGGTAGACTTACATGTAATCTCTTGAGTCTAAACTTCACAGTTTATACGAAATACATAGCTAGAAAAATGTAGATAGTGTTATTGAACATGTGCGTGTATATACATGTATATATGGCTATACATATTTAGAATTCAAAACTAAAATGTTTCTTTCATTTTTCACAAAACATGCCGATCATGAATCAAGTTGCAGCCATTCATTGACCATAGAACTATACAATGAAAATGTCCAACAAAGCATAAAACCATAACAAAAATGTCTGGGAAAGTCCTTCTGATCAGATATACGTAATTTGAAAAATGGTGCCATCATTTAGTTGTTCAGTGTTTTTTTTCTGTATTACCAGTGCTTTCTTAATGAATTATGTATTACCTTTAGAAGTAACACATGTAAAATTTGGTGTAAGGTTGTGATGAGGTTTGTGGAAATTGTGCTACATTTTTATAATACACGTACATTATGTAGGTCTACGAGTATATATTGTTATTTGTTGGTATCTTATGTACATATACATGGAGCAATCACGTCACTTTTTGTCTGGTCAGGTATGTGTACATGTAGCAATCACATGTCACTTTTTGTCTCGTCAGGTATGTGCACATGTAGCAATCACGTCACTTTTTGCCTCGTCAGGTATGTGTACATATAACAATCACATGTCACGTTTTGTCTCGTCAGGTATGTGTACATGTAGCAATCACATATCACGTTTTGTCTCGTCAGGTATGTACAGTAGCTGTGTACACATGTACATGTAGCAATCACATATCACGTTTTGTCTCGTCAGGTATGTGCACATGTAGCAATCACATATCACGTTTTGTCTCGTCAGGTATGTGTACATGTAGCAATCACATGTCACGTTTTGTCTCGTCAGGTATGTGTACATGTAGCAATCACATATCACGTTTTGTCTCGTCAGGTATGTACAGTAGCTGTGTACACATGTACATGTAGCAATCACATCACGTTTTGTCTCGTCAGGTATGTGCACATGTAGCAATCACATATCACGTTTTGTCTCATCAGGTATGTGTACATGTAGCAATCACATGTCACATTTTGTCTCGTCAGGTATGTGCACATGTAGCAATCACATATCATGTTTTGTCTCGTCAGGTATGTGTACATGTAGCAATCACATGTCACATTTTGTCTCGTCAGGTATGTGTACATGTAGCAATCACATATCACGTTTTGTCTTGTCAGGTATGTACAGCAGCTGTGTACATGTACATGTAGCAATCACATATCACGTTTTGTCTTGTCAGGTATGTGTACATGTAGCAATCACATATCACGTTTTGTCTCATCAGGTATGTTCAGCAGCTGTGTACATGTACATGTAGCAATCACATGTCACTTTTTGTCTCGTCAGGTACATGTACAGCAGCTCTATACATATACATTTTGCAAACACATCATTACACACGATAAGTGAAAAAATATCTATGTTCTTAGTGTAGGTAAAAAGCAAAAAGCAATCAAATAAGTAAATACATGTATGTATAGAAATCGTATTTGTGACAGGTTCCTGCAGATACACAGCAGGTCTATGTACATGTAGACATGTAGGTGTACATGTATGTATATTATTTTTGCAATTTCATCTCTGAACAGTCAAAAATTGTACAGAGTGTAATGAGTGATGAAGTTTCAGATTTCCTCTCAGCCTATATTGTGGCTTTTGGACTGTGTGTACAGTGGCTAGACCTGACATTCTCCATTGTACTGGCCCCTTCCTGTGTTAATCCACCCATGTCCTTCCCATGGGAGCTGAAGATTCAAGCCTGGCTGTTTATTTCATAAAGTGAAAACATTTCTAAACAGACAAGGGTTCACCCAGCTATATGGTTTCTAACTGACAGGGGAGCTTTAAACAAAGCCATGGGTTGTTTACAGCAGAGATGAGGCTACAGGAAGCTAATGTAAACAGTGTCACAGGGTCAACTTTAATTCCAAAATAAATATCTGTGTTATTGTGACAATTTTGTCCTTGACAGATAGTGGGTCCTAAGGTTATTATTAAACTTAAATTTATGTTGTATATATATACATGTGACAAAAGTGAAAGACAGTTCATTTTTTTATTGTTATTTTGATGATTTTTAGAATTTTAAGAGTCTTTCAAAGCTTTCGTAGTATAGGTAGGTATAGCCTGCATGAGTTGCCTATGGAAGTCTCGTGGTCCCATATTTTGTGAAGTCCGAGCCAAGGGAGATAGCTCAGCAGTGCGATTCAATTAAATGCATGAATGAGTCGTCTCCCTTTATTTAAGTAATGGGAAGATTTTAAATGGTTGAAGCAAGGAAGTTAAGGATACAATTAACTTTCATTTCAATCTGAATATCACAGTTAAATATTTATTTTTATTTTTCTCGTTTCTTTTGATGTCTGTGTTTTTAAATGATATAAATGTGGCCAACATGTACATGTATGTAGAGTACGTCTTTACTGAAGGTATAATGGGTAGAGTATGTCTTTACTGAAGGTATAATGGGTAGAGTATGTCTTTACTGAAGGTATAATGGGTACAACATGAAGCAGTAGTCAGATACATTGTAATAAATAAAATTCACAGAAAACTTTATACATATTCGGTGTGTACACTCTTTGGAATGTCTAGCTGTCTATTCACGTACATACAGTTAACTCTTTGTTTTTTTTACCTGAACAGGTATCTCTCTACACAGAGGATGATTGGAGTTTGCGTTTGATGACAGAGCTATAGCTGTCCATCTGGACCTCACATGACAGACATCCTCCTTTCATTTCATATCTAAACAAATCCAGCATCATGTGTTACGTTGTCATAACGACCAGATCTATCATTTGGACCCTCCTCACCATAGCAACGGCAGTGGCAATGATCGCCTCGGTGATCACACCAAAGTGGCTGATTGGGCGACAACAGAAGCTTGGACTGGAGAGTCTGAAGAACGAAACGCCTTACGAAGTCACGACAAATGAGGAGTACTTCACGCCGACGATTGGACTGTTTAACCGCTGCACCAAGCTGCAGAAATATGGGCGGATCTACCACGACAACTGTGCGTCTTTTGTCACGGGCTTTGATATGCACCCTGAGGATTTCCCCAACTACTGGAAAGCCTCTCTGGTGTTCTTTGCCGCAGCTGGTGTCATGTTGATATTCACTGTTGTCACGGCAACATTCAGTCTCTGTGTCCGGTCCATGTGTGGGAAAAGTATTTTTACAGTGTCAGGCTTGATACAAAGTATAGCTGGTGAGTATTGGTAAAATACAATGGACATGCTGAACCGTATTTCTGGTGTCGGTCCGTGTGTGGGAAAAGTATTTTTACATTGTCAGGCTTGATACAAAGTATAGCTGGTGAGTACTGGTAAAATACAATGGACATGCTGAACCGTCTTTCTGGTGTCGGTCCGTGTGTGGGAAAAGTATTTTTACAGTGTCGATTTTATAATACACAGTTTACCCTAATTCTTTTAAATTTTGGGACAGATATTAGTAGTGTTGAAAGTAGAATATTGCATTTCTTTACCAGACTTTTGGAAAAGTAAAGATACAAGTATGTTGTTGATGAGATTGTCTAACCATGTGGGAAAAAAGAAACTCATTATTCCTGCTAGAGTTACATATACATTGGTTAAAATGAGCAGAGCAGGTGTCTCAAAATTAGAAATAGGGTATAGTATGATAGCACAAAGTGTAACTGATTAGTCATGTCAAAGTAATTATGTACATGTATGTAGGGAGTGAGGCATAGAGCTTTAGATATGATTAATAGAGACACTCAGTAAGGCACATGTACCCTATCCGTATGACATAGGCAGGCAAGTCTGTCACTAGTAGTTCATGTTACTGAGCTGGGAGGGATTGCGTAAAGCGATTCCTAACATCTCTCTCCAACATAATTAAAGGGGATACACCAGTTTTGGTAAAAAATCATCAAATTTTCTGTATAAAATAGCTATAATTGTGTATTTATTTCATTGGTGTTTCACACTATACTCAAGACTATTTCACTTATACGATGGCTGCCAGCATTATGATGAAAGGAAATTGGGCAGAGCCTGGGCAAAACCCACGGCCTTACGTGGGAAAGTCTGCTAACAACCTCTGGATTGAGAGAAAGTCAGCAGGAGATGGACTTGAACCCACAGCAACCGCATTGGTGGCAGGCTTCAGGATCATTGCTCCGTGCTGGCATGCTTACCACATCAACCATGGAGGCCCCTAGCTGTAATTAATGCCTTTTAATAAATACAGCATATCAGAGTCACACATGTTCTCTGTATAGTGATTTCAAGGATTGAAAAAGTTATGTGAACCGGTGTATAAATTCTGGGAGCTTTATTGTCCATCACTTTGAATGGTGACGTGTGAACTGGTGTATAAATTCCGGGCGCTTTGTTGTCCATCACTTTGAATGGTGACATGTGAACCGGTGTATAAATTCCGGGCGCTTTGTTGTCCATCACTTTGAATGGTGACATGTGAACCGGTGTATAAATTCCGGGCGCTTTGTTGTCCATCACTTTGAATGGTGACATGTGAACCGGTGTATAAATTCCGGGCGCTTTGTTGTCCATTACTTTGAATGGTGACGTATGAACTGGTGTATAAATTCTGGGCGCTTTGTTGTCCATCACTTTGAATGGTGACGTATGAACCGGTGTATAAATTCTGGGCGCTTTAATGTCCATCATTTTAAATGGTGACTCATGCACGCACGAGGCCGGCTGACATACATGTACAGCTGTGAAAGGTAGTTATTTGGGCCATGTTTAAATAATAGCAACAATTCAGTTGGATTTGTGCTGGGCAAAGCTGTTGACATGTATGTACATGTATGAAGCTGTGGTCACTAACTCTCCACATACTGTATCAGTGCATTTCCTCCATGGTATGCACATGACATGTAGGCTATGCCACATGTGGCTGGGTGAGGTGTCATGGCTGGTGTCTTTAACATGTTTTTCCTCCAGTGGCAGCACCCATATGCCACATGTGGCTGGGTGAGGTGTCATGTCTGGTGTCTTTAACATGGCTTTCCTCCAGTGCCAGCACACATATGCCACATGTGCCTTTACTGTGTTCAGCTTTACAGGTTCTTGACAGAGTTCAGTGGATATTTCCTACAGGACACTGCTCAGATTCCTGGATCCTTTTATGTTAATTCCTCAACATTTTTATACATGAAAGAGCAACTTTGATTGCAATTTATGCCTATTTTTTATTTGATTTTGGAGACAAAACTACCTTTGTCCTATTGGCCAGTTTGATAACTTCTCAAAAAGTATAATTTTATCCATCAACACAGGATAAGGCCTTCAGACTATGTTTGAATGAACCACCTTGCAAACATGCGAAATGGTTAAAGAATTACAGTACCACATGTACAAACATGCTCACAGTCTTGTCAACAAAATAGACTTGACAATGGTGAAAGCAAATATCAAAGCACTTATTATTGTAGTGGACTGTATATATATATATATATATATATGTGACATCTGTGTTGGCAGGGCTACTCTGCATCCTGGCGTTGTTGTTGTACCCTGCTGGGTGGGGATCGGACAGGCTGCAGCATCTGTGTGGACCCAAGGCCTCGGCGTATGGCATTGATCAGTGCAGTTTAGGTAAGGCAGAAATCTTAAAGGGATGCCTAGTCGATGCTGATTGGTTGACAGTGGAGATAGGGTTTCCTGGGTTAAAGCCTGCACCCTTGGTCATGCTTGAATAAATGTGCCACACCTAAAATTCAGCTTTTAAAACCTTAGATTGGACTTTACCTACCTTTATCTCCCATACCATCCAGTCAGCGACAATTCTGTTATGTCTTTAGAGTTTGATTTGTGTCATCAGTTGCTTGTCATCACCAAGGCTTCACAAGCAGTGACAATAGGCAAGTTTACAAATTTCCTGCTGAAGGTCGGGTTTGAACTCACACCTCATCTGTCCTAACAATTGAGAGATGAGGGCCTATAACCACTAAACATGCACCATGGCCAGCAGAGGAATAATTGAAGAGACTGATGTCTCTTTCCTGAGCCTCCAAAAATTTTGACATTATCGTAATTTCCGTGTTTGTATTTATGGTATGGTTGTTGTGTTGTTCTTGTCTTTGTCTGCCAATGAAATCCTTGTCTTTTTTACCAGGCTGGGCCTTCTACCTTTGCATTGTGGGTACTTTGATGGTCTTCCTCTGCGCTGTTCTCTCCATACAAGCTGAAAGTTCGACGTCCTCCCAGAAAGTCGAGGAGGAAATACTTGAGGGCAAAAATCTCATCTGTGTCGTCTAAACAATGAAGAGCTGGCAAAAATCTCATCTGTGTCATCTAAATACTGAAGAGCCAGCAAATCTTGATCAAAGCCTGAAGTTCTCAGAAACTTTGATTTTCAGCAGAAACTTTGATTTTCAGCAGCTACATCTTAGTGATGAATATCAATCAGATGTTATGATAATATTCAGACTTGTTACATATGTTATTACAAAATGTTTATCTCATGATCTGTTTCGAAGATGACATTTTCCCCCTTGCACTTTGACCTTTGACCTCATTCTCATACTGATTTGTAAATGTCTGTACTGTCTGTTTCTTCACATACATCAGGTTTGTCAGTGTCCATGTGACTGTTATAGGTGATGTATACTGGAACACTTGAGATAATCTTCTACAGATTACATGTGGAATGGTGATTTGCCTTAGGGCCGTCCAAAACTGCTCTGCCGTCAGGTTTGTCCGTGCGCATGTGGCCGTTATAGGTTACCTGCCCTTGTCAATATGTTGAGACTGAGTACAGCACAGTGGGTGGCTTTGAGACTGAGTACAGCACAGTGGGTTGCTTTGAGACTGAGCACAGCACTGTAGGTGGCTTTGAGACTGAGTACAGAACAGTGGGTGGCTTTGAGACTGAGCACAGCACTGTAGGTGGCTTTGAGACTGAGTACAGCACAGTGGGTTGCTTTGAGACTGAGCACAGCACTGTAGGTGGCTTTGAGACTGAGTACAGAACAGTGGGTGGCTTTGAGACTGAGTACAGCACAGTGGGTGGCTTTGAGACTGAGCACAGCACTGTAGGTGGCTTTGAGACTGAGTACAGAACAGTGGGTGGCTTTGAGACTGAGTACAGCACAGTGGGTGGCTTTGAGACTGAGCACAGCACTGTAGGTGGCTTTGAGACTGAGTACAGAACAGTGGGTGGCTTTGAGACTGAGTACAGCACAGTGGGTGGCTTTGAGGCTGAGGACAGCACACTGGATGGCTTTGAGACTGAGTACAGCACATTGGGTGGTTTTGAGACTCAGTACAACACTGTGGGTGGCTTTGAGACTGAGTACAGCAAACTGGGTGGCTTTGAGACTGAGTACAGCACATTGGGTGGCTTTGAGACTGAGTACAGCACTGTGGGTGGCTTTGAGAGCATTACCGAAGGGTCTTGAGACAATGCAGTCTTAAAAATTGATGAAAAAACAAGTGATTGCTGTTGTTGCTTGCGATAGATCGACAGATGAAAAGTTAAGGAGCATGTGACTTTGTGTGTCTGCAAATTTAAGGTTCTGGAGATGTATTTGATGAGTAATTTTTGCGTAAAATGCTGTGGCAGTTTGTCGTTGCATTAGGTGTTTAAGTGTTGGTGACTGGAACGCTCAGACCTTGGTTTGGGGCCATCCTTGGCCAATCAAAGTGTTTGCCAAACTTAACATTAGATCAATGGTGTGAAGGGACAGACAGAGTAAAGTGTATGTGTACTAGCAGCTGACATTCTCATCCAACACTCTTGACCTTTACCAAGTGCGTTTCTGAAGAATATTGCTGTTGTCTTGAATGACATTGTAGCCTATTGGTGTTCAGAGGACGGTTTAAAGGTTACGTGTAACTCTACATATATGTAGATTGGTATAGTTTATAGTAAAAATGGGTTGGTCTGCATTGGAGTTGAAAAGTCATACTCGGAGAGTCACACAAGGACTATCAGAGTCACACAAGGACTAGCAGAGTCACACAAGGACTAGCAGAGTCACACAAGGACTAGCAGAGTCACACAAGGACAAGCAGAGTCACACAAGGCAGTATCGCATTGCACACTGAAGTCATCAAAACAACCCACTGCTAGAAACAGTAGAAGTGTCTAACAAAACCATGGAAATGTCATGGGAGGTCACAGAGCTTCAGTCTGGACTGGCATTTTGATTTGTATAAATATTTCCTACAACTGAATTTATTTATGCTATGTACATTGTAATTTATGACTGTTTTTGGAGTTCTTGTGTTTTAAGTGCTTTTTTTTTTACCTGTGTCTTGTTTGTTTGTTTTTTTTGGTGGTTATTGTTCTTGCATTTGTTTTGATTGCTGTGCCATCTGTGTAACCAATCCATAATCATGGGGTTGGGATTATGTAGCTTTGTACTTATCATTCAGTTTCTCACCTTTGTTTTTGTCAACTTGTACTTTTAACTCTCTTACCTGATGGAATGTTGCCAAAGATTCTTCATCCATTAGATGTTTACCGACTGCCCGGTTTTCTCCCACCATAATGTTCCCACTGCCATATAATAGAAATATTCTTGAGTACACCAATGAAATAAATAAATAATAAAATCATCGGGCCTGTCCAGATTTCTGTTAAAGGTTGAAGATTTATCATACTGTAACTCTTGGTTTATCCATCAGGCCTGTCCAGATTTCTGTTGAAAATTGAAGATTTATCATACTGTAACTCTTGATTTATCCATCGGGCCTGTCCAGATTTCTGTTGAATGTTGAAGATTTATCATACTGTAACTCTTGATTTATCTCTATCAGGCCTGTCCAGATTTCTGTTGAATGTTTGAGATTTATCATACTTTAACTCTTGATTTATCCATCAGGCCTGTCCATATTTCTGTTAAAGGTTGAAGATTTATCATACTGTAACTCTTGATTTATCCATCAGGCCTGTCTAGATTTCTGTTAAAGGTTGAAGATTTATCATACTGTAGCTCTTGATTTATCCATCAGGCCTGTCCAGATTTCTGGTGAACATTGAAGATTTATCATACTGTAACTCTTGGTTTATCCATCAGGCCTGTCCAGATTTCTGTTAAAGGTTGAAGATTTATCATACTGTAACTCTTGGTTTATCCATCAGGCCTGTCCAGATTTCTGTTAAAGGTTGAAGATTTATCATACTGTAACTCTTAATTTACCCATCAGGCCTGTCCAGAGTTCTGGTGAACATTGAAGATTTATCATGCTGTAGCTCTTGATTTATCCATCAGGCCTGTCCAGATTTCTGTCAAAGGTTGAAGATTTATCATACTGTAACTCTTGGTTTATCCATCAGGCCTGTCCAGATTTCTGTTAAAGGTTGAAGATTTATCATACTGTAACTCTTGGTTTATCCATCAGGCCTGTCCAGATTTCTGTTAAAGGTTGAAGATTTATCATACTGTAACTCTTAATTTACCCATCAGGCCTGTCCAGATTTCTGGTGAACATTGAAGATTTATCATACTGTAACTCCTGGTTTATCCATCAGGCCTGTCCAGATTTCTGTCAAAGGTTGAAGATTTATCATACTGTAACTCTTGATTTATCCATTTTCATAGATTATGGATGATTATAGAGGATAGCAGCGGAGGCTGTTAAACAGATCAGTTTTGTTCATTACCATTTTCTTTTTTTTTTCCATTACATGTGTTTACAGCTACGTATCTGTTAATACACACAGGGATCAAGGCCTTTGCATGTATTGGATTTATACTCACAACATCGTATACGTAGTTTTTACTTCTCCGTCGGAAGGACCTTATGTCATTTTATTTTTTCTTTCTTTCGTTTGAAACCAATGATATTGCATCGAGTGAGGTTACTATGCATATTGTAAGTAAAGAATCAATAATAAAACTGCTGAAATGATCGGAAAAGACTAAGCCAAAACCCCCGTTACATTTATAATAATATTGTGATGTTGACAAAAGAATCGATTACTTAACTCAGCGTGACAATACTTAACTCAGCGTGACAATACTTAACTCTGCGTGACAATACTTAACTCTGCGTGACAGTACATGTAATTTTCTAACGTGTGTTGAAGAACTACTTACTTACAAAAATGAGGTAGATTTGTGTGATAAATATTGAGACAGTTTTTGCCATCTGGGAAAAGCGGTTTGTTCTGTTACCATTGTGCTCACTTCCTGTTTGTTTTTTATAAGTGTATTATTTCATCGTCTTGGATAATGCCACATCTGCCTTTACACATGGTGTCCACGTGGTGAAATGATATGCCCTATCAGCTTAACAATGGAGACAGCAGAGTAGTACAAACTCAGACCAAAGAAGGACAAACTCAGTTTAATACAGTTTGTGTGCCTTTCAGCTAAAATCGATTGACAAGTTACTCATTTTAGTATCGTTGAATGTGCTGAAATGGGTACCTGCTATAAGTACTGTGAATGGTGCACCGCAAAATGGCGGATTGTAAATCCTGCTCAGTAACATACCAGTCTGCCCAGTATCATACTAGTCTGCCCGGTATCATACCAGTCTGCCCAGTATCATACCAGTCTGCTCGGTATCATACCAGTCTGCCCGGTATCATACCAGTCTGCCCGGCATCATACCAGTCTGTCCGGCATCATACCAGTCTGCCCGGCATCATACCCGTCTGCCCGGCATCATACCCGTCTGCCCGGCATCATACCAGTCTGCCCAGTAACATACCAGTCTGCCCAGTATCATACTAGTCTGCCCGGTATCATACCAGTCTGCCCAGTATGATACCAGTCTGCTCGGTATCATACCAGTCTGCCCGGTATCATACCAGTCTGCCCAGCATCATACCAGTCTGTCCGGCATCATACCAGTCTGCCCGGCATCATACCAGTCTGCCAGTCTGCCCGGCATCATACCAGTCTGCCCGGCATCATACCCGTCTGCCCAGCATTATACCAGTCTGCCCAGCATTATACCAGTCTGCCCGGCATCATACCAGTCTGCCCGGTATCATGCTAGTCTGCCCAGTGTTATACCAGTCTGCCCGGTATCATACCAGTCTGCCCAGTTTCATACCAGTCTGCCCAGTTTCATTGCCGCCTTTGCGATGACGATTTATGCATGGCAGACTGGTATTGCAGCCCTCGTGCATTTCAGAACAATGAGTAATCATTAATCCAGCTTGGACCGGAGTTGTCACTGCGCGGGATCAGTTGCCCATTAGAATAGAAAAGAACCATCATGTGTACATTACGTGATTCTATGAGGCTTACACTGCCTGACATATGTACATGTACTTTGTGTGATCTGCCTATGCTAGCACTGCTGATAATCGGGTCTGGCAACGTCAATGTAGATCTGTATACAGGTAATTATAATTCCATCTTTCTGTAAACCGCAGTGTGGATATGCATCAGTTACTTGTGGACACGCATCAGTTACTTGTGGACACGCATCAGTTACTTGTGGACACGCATCAGTTACTTGTGGACACGCATCAGTTACTTGTGGACACGCATCAGTTACTTGTGGACACGCATCAGTTACTTGTGGACACGCATCAGTTACTTGTGGATAAAATAACATTATTTCTTGCCTCTATTTTGTTAGGATACTATGAACCTGTAGAAATATACGAGTACTGAATACACGTATTCTTCATGCACAAGTACTTTCACTAAGTCACCAACTTATTGATTATAGAAATCAAATTGTATGTCCATAATCTGAACCACTGTCACTTATTTATTGCGCACAGAAAGTACGTATTTATGTTTAGGGATTTAATGTAGTACCTAACAATTTTTCAATCATATGACAACAATTTCTTTTTTTATTTATTTGAGGGGTGTTTTAGGCCGTACTTAAGAATATTTCACTTATACGACGGCGGCCAGCATTATGGTAGGAGGAAACCGGGCAGAGCCCGGGGGAAACCCACGACCATACGCAGGTTGCTGAAAGACCTTCCCACGTACGGGGAGGAAGCCAGCATGAGCTGGCTGGAACTCACAGCGACCGCATTGGTGAGAGGCTTCTGGGTCATTACGCCGAGCTAGCGCGCTAACTGACTGAGCATATGACAACGAGGAGTTATTAGGCGTTTGCACATATATAGTGTCGTCCTGTGACAGGGCGAGTCCATGTCGCCAAAGTGCTGCTACCACCGAGGTATCATGCCGAAAACACCAGACATGACACCCCACCCAGTCACATTATGCTCACACTGGGCCAACCAGTCTTGATTCCTTGATCTAACCTCTCAGTGCTGAGCTCCAAGAGTCTTTGGTATGATGCGACCCAGGTGTGATGCCAGGTCTCTCGACTTCTACGTGGATAGAAAGTTTATTTACGAGAAATGTGCAAACTATAAACGCAATTTTGCGATTACAGCTGTACAGTAACTTTCCAAATGTTCGCGATTACAGCTGGACAGTAACTGTACAAATATTCGCGATTACAGCTGGACAGTAACTTTCCAAATGTCGGCTGTTTACGCCAGTCTAAGTGAAAAATTCTTGAATATGGCGTTAAGCAACAAATAAATATAAAAATAAAATCAGCCGAGGCTTTAGCTGCACGCCCATATGTTTTTGTGCCCGCACTGTCACATGATTGTATTCCAGCCTAACGCTAACCAGCTGATTCATCTATTTAGATATCCACCAATGCGCTATGGGTGGCATGCAGTGGCATTGTCCAGTGATGTGGACTGTTGTCATCTGGAAAACCACGTCAACAATTATACACTTACTTAATCAATCATTCTGAACCGTTGGTGTTTTGCCCATATGAATCTATGCGTCAAAACACATTCGTGTGCCAGCCGTCAACAATCGCAAGGTCAATTCCCAAAACACATTCGTGTACCAGCCGTCAACAATCGCAAGGTCAATTCCCAAAACACATTCGTGTACCAGCCGTCAATAATCGCAAGGTCAATTTCCAAAACACATTCGTGTACCAGCCGTCAACAATCGCAAGGTCAATTCCCAAAACACATTCGTGTACCAGCCGTCAACAATCGCAAGGTCAATTTCCAAAACGCCGTTTAACAGAAACTACCGAAGAATCAAGAAAGTAGATCGGCCCTAGAGATACGAAATTAGAACAGTCAGCAATGATGTTTGAAAGACGCAAGGAATGGTATTGGCGAATGAGTGAAATCATTATTCAAATCGTGTACCATGCTATAGTCCGTTTCCTTTAGCCCGCCGCCTATATCCGGCTGTCTGTAAGATCAGTCATACTGGCTACTAAATGTATAATATCCCGAATGTATACATTAATGTTCTGGGACGTCCATATTTCACAAAGAAAAATGCTTTTTCTAATGCATAATTTTAATCTCTATAATTTAGATTCCACTGATTGGATGAGAGTTGTAAGAGGGCTACTTCATGCACGTTGTATGTCGCTGTTATAAAGCAGTTTGCTAACTAATCTCTCTAGCAGATCCCAGCTAATAAGTAATAATTACATGGCGGGAATGATTGTCAGTCCTGCACCAAAGCTCGCCATTCATTCACCTTCCGTAAACATCTGATTGACTTCTCTCCAGAGAAATTATCGGCAGACCTAAACTGTTCATAATGTTTGCAAAGCACACCATTCTCTCTACTATGGAAGCCGGATGCGGCCATGTCTCTCATGGCCGCATTCGGCTTCCATACTCTATAGTTTATGCTCTTTGACTCATTTACAAATGACTGTTAACGTATCTCCAGGAATTGTATATCATCACTACAACTGTCTGCATCCTAGGTCAACAAAGCTGAACAACAGAACCGTCATAAATCCCCAGGTCTGCATCCCAGGGTCTGTAACCTGAACAACAGAACACTGATATATCTCCAGGTCTGCATCCCAGGGTCTGTAACCTGAACAATAGAACATTGATATATCTCCAGGTCTGCATCCCAGGGTCTGTAACTTGAACATCAGAGCAGTGAAATATCCCCATGTCTGCATCCCAGGGTCTGTAACCTGAACATCAGAGCAGTGACATATCCCCAGGTCTGCATCCCAGGGTCTGTAACCTAAACAACAGAACACGGATATATCTCCAGGTCTGCATCCCAGGGTCTACAACCTAAACAACAGGACCGTGATATATCCCAGGTCTGCAACCTGAACAATAGAACACTGATATATCTCAGATCTGCAGGTCAGGGTCAATAAGATGAACAACAGAACACTGATATATCCCCAGGTCTGTATTCTAGGGTCAATAGCCTGAACATCAGAACAGTGACATCCCCAGGTCTGCATCCCAGGGTCTGTAGCCTGAACAATAGAACACTGATATATCCCCAGGTCTTCATCCTAGGGTCAATAGCCTGAACAACAGAACAGTGACATATCCCCAGGTCTGTGACCTCAACAATAGAACACTGATGTATCTCCAGGTCTGCATCCCAAGGTCTGTAACCTGACCAACAGGACCGTGATAAATCCCCAGGTCTGCATCCCAGAGTCTGTAACCTGAACAACAAAGGAGTGACATATCCCCAGGTCTGCATTCCAGGGTCTGCAACCTGAACAATAGAACACTGATATATCCCCAGGTCTGCAGGTCCGGGTCACTGGCCTGAACAACAGAACAGTAACATATCCCCAGGTCTGCATCCTAGGGTCAATAGCCTGAACAAAAGAACAGTGACATATCCCAGGTGTGCACCCCAGGGTCAATAACATGAACAACAGAACAGTGACATATCCCCAGGTGTGCAGGACCGGGCCAATAGCCTGAACAACAGAAGAGTGACATATCCCCAGGTGTGCAGGACCGGGCCAATAGCCTGAACAACAGAACAGTAACATATCCCCAGGTCTGCATCCTAGGGTCAACAGCCTGAGCAAAAGAACAGTGACATATCCCCAGGTGTGCACCCAAGGGTCAATAACATGAACAACAGAACAGTGACATATCCCCAGGTGTGCAGGACTGGGCCAATAGCCTGAACAACAGAAGAGTGACATATCCCCAGGTGTGCAGGACCGGGCCAATAGCCTGAACAACAGAACAGTAACATATCCCCAGGTCTGCATCCTAGGGTAAATAGCCTGAACAAAAGAACAGTGACATACCCCAGGTGTGCACCCAAGGGTCAATAACATGAACAACAGAACAGTGACATATCCCCAGGTGTGCAGGACTGGGCCAATAGCCTGAACAACAGAACAGTGACATATTCCCAGGTCTGCAGGTCGGGGTCAATGACCTAAACAATAGCACACTGATATATACTTAGGTGCACAGAAGACATCGTGATCCTGTGCCTTTAATATCGGTCTCTTTTGAACACGTGACGTTGCTTGAGATTCAGATCCTTTCCCACGGGCCGCAGATTTCTGTAAGTTATCCCCGTCGAGCACGTGCTCCATATTTCCGAATAGTCCAAGATTTTCACCGAGAACAGACACCGCAGATCCACCATCCCTGTAAGTCAGACTGGAAATAGTTTGCATTTATTTATTTTGTTGATGTTTGACAAAAATTGTTCACTTATACATGTGGCGGTGGTCTGGCTTATGGGTGGAGGAAAACGGAGTGCCAGGAGAAAACCATCGACATTCGCTTCAAAACCACAGCCGAAACGACGGCGGCTGCATTTGAACTCGCGATCTCCGTGGTCGGGTGTCTGATAGGCGCAGTGATCCGGCGTTTTAACCATCTGTCTCCTCATTGATTCTACGCTCACTCCCCTCATTTATTTTACTCTCACTCCCCTCATTGATTTTACGCTCACTCCCCTCACTGATTTAACGTTTACTCACCTCATACTCCTCCCGTACACCATTCTGTAGACTTATTTATTTACCGGTATTTGATTGGTGTACTCAAGAATATTTGACTTATACGAATTCGGACAGCGTTGTGGTGGAAGGAAACCGGGACAGCCCGGGAGAAACCCACGACAATGCACAGGTTGTGGAGAGACCTTTCCACGTACGGCTGGAAAGAAAGCCAGGATGAACTGGACTTGAACTTATAGCGATCGCATTTGTGGGAGGCTCCTGGGCCATTGCGCCGTGCTGGCGCGCTATCTCCCTCGGCCACCCATTCACTAGATGTACCATTACAAACACGCCATACTTTTAAAACCTTGTGAAGCTTGTCGATTTCAAGAAAATATGTTATGTCGATAGTGAACCAGATTGTGAATGCAGCCCGCACAATTTTAATACACAGTGAAGTTGCCATTATTTTATGTGCTTTTAAATTTACTATGAAATTCCAGTGTGGAAGATTTAAAATAAATTCGCTGATAAATGTCCATGAACAGATTGTAAATATTCTTCCTCTGACGTCTTATTGGTGAAAATTTGCATAAATGGACGGAATAGTAAAACCTTGCATGGAAGCCGAACGTACCCTATATACGAGGACATGAGTTGGGTTTGCGCATGATAAACCCCGATGACATGAATTGGGTTTACGCATAATAAACCCTGCCTTTCATATTCACATCGAGATCTGACGTTCCAATTTTCGTGTCAAATTTACAAATGATCTAAACTGGCATCTTTGATTTTAACATTCTGCAGTTTTTAGAACAACATGTAGATGTATGTGTATACTCACGTCTGTACTATCCACACTTTGTATGTCGTCGACGTCGCTTCCACTCTCTTCGCCACTGTCGCTGAGGCTTTCCTCGTCGCTGTCAGCCTCGCTACCCTCCTCATTCTCGTCGCCGTTCTCGTCGTCATCATTCTCCTCACATCCGTTCATTTCATCTGTCCGTTCTGCAGTCTGGACACGGGGAGGAAACTCTCCCTGGGCAATAACATTGTAAGATGGTAAATAAACAAACAGATTCTGTCACCTCATACGTCAAAACAACTGTTTCACTACAATATTTATTCGTCCAATTCCAAAACGTCAGCATGGAAACACATTGGATTAAAATTAGTACTTACATGTTTTCATTTCAACTCGATAAGTTGTAAAGGCCCACCTATGGCGATTGTATTATGGGAGCAAACAGTGGCAGAGTACGACGTAAATGTGCCTACACGTTTCGTTTCAGCTGATGACTATGTAGCATTATCAATTATTACAAAAATATTGGAATTCAGCTTTATTTGTTAGTGTCTGGAGACTAAAACAAGGAGGGGAGTGCACCTCACCCCCGGGATCAACAGGCGATCTTAGACTTAAGTCAAAATGTTAATCATTAAATTTGGTATGTTCATTTCCGTTTTTTAACAGAAATTTTTGTGCAATAACATATCCAAAATTTACGTTGTCAAGCAACATTTTGACCAACATTAGAAATATCAATTTTAAAGTGATTTAAAATTATGACCTAAATCTACGATCGCTTTGAGACCAGAGGGTCAGGTGTCTTGCTGAAACTTCACAATGGGTGCGACCTATCCATTATCTTCCAGGAAATAGTAATCAGTGATCATACATTTATATGGGCACTGGATATTATCATGTGTTTCTTTCTAAATATCTATACTTGACAGGACAGGTGTTCGCAGGTGTCACTTTGAAAGTACCAACCGAAGCGTTAGAAGAACGAAGACGATACGCGCACCCTCCTCAGACATGATTTTCTCTACGCCAATATATATGAGCCATGAAGCGGTCTTAGATTTATGTCACAGTATGTTTCAGTTTCAACACAGTTCATCGCCACGAAAACCACAATCATTCATTCATTTCAAACAATCGACGGCGCTAAAATTGCAATTTCCTTTGGTAATTTTTCCCGTTAATACTTCGAACACTTCTTGTACAAAATTGAAAATTTCCGTTCAAGTTCAGGGCACAAGTTCAGGAAAACACTGCAAGTTAAAATCATATTTATCAAGCTTCCTAAGACTTAAGTCAAAAATTGCAATTGCTTTAAAAGCCAAACTCAGAACAGGCAAGGAGCTCAGGTTATGACTGTACACTGCTCTGCAGTAAAGAATCGGTGTACAAATATTCAACTTTTCAAGGACCAATTTTAACTTAAGGCGCTTGAAAAATATGGGCTCTGGTTCTATTAGAAACATGGTTCTAAGAATATATAAATATCACCTGGTCATTGGCGTTGTCTACACTGTTGGGGCTATCTGTACTGATGACGTCACATGTGGACTCGGTAGAACCTCGGTTTGGATCAACACAGGCGTCATATGACGGCGGCTGAGAATGAAACGTTAAATTCGTTTAAGATTTATTTATTTGCTTGTTGAATGATTGGTGAGGGCTAGTAAAACATAAAAATTTATTTTATTTCACTCTGAAACTTAGTTCCAGGAAGTGAAATTTTGTTTAAAATCACTGTTTATTTCTGATTTAATTGTATTTATATGTATTTATATACGTATATTTAGACATTTCATAATAACGAGATATTGCTCAAGTTTATAGTTTTGTAAATAATATTTCAGATCTGTTTATTTTTGATTTGATTTAATCTAAACGTATTTATATAGGAATATTCAGACATTTAATGAGGGTACTTTTATACTTTTGAATCAAAATATTTTTTCAAAATCATCGTTTATATTTTCTTTGATTTTTTCTTAAACAGTCTTTGATCTATGTGAAGCATCGAATCTTGCATTTTCACATGACGTAGGACATGCACACCCCTCCATTTAGGATGGGCATGGCGTTGCACTGGCTGCGATCATGCAACACTCTGTAGGTCAGTTGTCCAGAAAAATAATAAAATAATCACCTAGAGAGCTAGTTGAGAGCTAGGACGCGGACCATTGCTGAAACACTAAATACTGTAACCCACCATATCCGATGGACAGATTTAAATTTGTACTGACATAAAAACATTGACAATTATTCGACATTTATTGCAACAGTGCTTTGTTTTATGATGTATCATGACGATAATATTCGCCAAAATATGTGCTGATTTTTCTCTTCATACTGGTCTTCACACGACCAGAATAAAAGTAAACCAACTGTGCATCTTTGTATCTTTGTGTAGATCATAATTCCAGGAGGACAGTTAAAACACTGGACTGGGGTACTGATTACCTGGGTTATGTCCCCCTGGGATAATGGCCCTGGGATAGTGACCTACTGGGACTCTGTCCTCTTGTACGCCTAACAAATGTGGTAAGGCCTCCTTATAGAGCACACGATTTCTTCTAGCCGTTATAATTATAACAGTAGTCAAGCGTGACATTTAACGTCACATTTATCTTAATCTAATATGGCTACATATAATTTACTGCCGGTGTAGCTGTAACAGGGCCTTGGGGCGAAAGGCGTCACACGAACAAATGACATGTCGAAACTAAAGCCACCCTCAGGCCCTACTTCATATGATGCATTTGGGAAAAGAATCATACAGTACAGGTGCTATTCAGCTAAACTGCATGGTAGGCTATTCCTGGTCAACTGTATGTAGTGGTTTAGTAAGTCATTTCTGACGTCGAGAAAAACATTGACAGCCTTTATTGTCAGGTTTCATCATCTGTTACTAGTATACGGATATGTACGGTGTCTTTAAATGTCCAACTCTTTTTCTGTTGAAGACACTTGGGTGTGTCAGAAATTGCCTGTGGATCCGTTTGACCTTATAGATTTATAGTTTTGCTTCATACATCTAGTAGGCCTATATATCCATTTGACCAGATTTTTTCTCTACTTTTTTTATCTATTTATTTTTATCTATCTTTATTTATCTACTCTGCCAGAATGGCTCATGCTTATTCACATGTACTGTATACCAGTTGACCAGATTTAGCGCCTTGTTTAATCCCTTTGTTTAACGTATATCCATGTGATATACACATCCAGGTGACCAGATGTAGTGCTTTGTTTAATCTAAGGCATGGCCCAAAGTACACGTATGCATCCCTATATACTTGCAGTTGTTATGAATATACATACAAACCATTACCTTTGGGAGGCGGTAGATCCAGGCTCAATCCTGAGTCAAGTCACATCTAAAACCTTAAAAGAGGGAGTTGTAGCTTCCTGGCATGGCGCACAGCATTATGCGGAAGTGCAACGACTGGTTGACGCGTATCAGTGCAATGGCTTGAGTGGGGTGGCTTACTTACCTTCGGTAAGTCGTCTCAGTGAAGCATGACTAGATAAAAGAGCGGTGGAAATCCGTTCTGCAACAAGGAGGTGCATTACATGCATTCTAAGGACTGTTTCGTCTTCATGTGACTGAAAAGTTAAGTACGACGTTAAACCTCAAGCACTCGCTCTCGCACTAGCACTCGCAAATCTTTACCTGTTCATCGGGGGTAACATGTATGCCGGCTCGGTTCTTTCTCTTGGGAGTTGGGTTGGCTATGACAATAGACTTTACATCGGTGGAGGGGTCGGGCGTGATGATAGTCGGCCCGTGAGGACAGGGATCTGGTGTGGATATATCCCCGGGGGGTGAGTCTTCCGGATTGTAAACCCGATTCTCATATAAGAACTCGGAGTACGTAGGTGGCTGCCGTAAAGTAAAAGAAATGAAAAAAATATGCACCTTTCTACTTTGATTTTGGAAACAAAAGTACATTGGGTGAGTTTGGCCAAGTCCAGGGCTTCGCAAAACGTATAATGTTAGCAATGTGTAGAGAATAATGCCCTCAGTCAGAAAATGCACAAATACACATGTTGTAAAGACGCGATAAAGTTGAAGAACCGTGGCATGTAAAGAAGCCAGAAGTAAGCACGTCAGTTCAAATCTGAGATGTAGACGACGTTATTCGAAATCCAGCTTATCAATGTGAATTTTCTAGCTAATTAACTAAACCTAGCAGGATCAATAATTTAGCATATATCTCAGCATAACGCTCATCCGATAGACATTTTAACACAACATTAAACGCAGAAAAGAATTATCGTAAATGACAGTGTTTGTAAGTATTTTTTCATTCCTATCGCACTTATTTAATTCCTTTTTAAAAACATTCATAGGCTTCGCGATAAAATACATTTTTATTATTTAACAGGAATGACCCTTGCAATAGCATATCAAATAATTGCAGGTTGAGAGAGTTGAATTCTACGTGGAGTACATATATGCGAATCTATTTGAAGTGCACAGAGTTAAGAATAAGTACAGTAGTGTCCGACGTCAAGTGCACATACAAATCTGAACAAAATACACAAATTCAGCTCTACCTAAAGTACACCAATACTGTTCTATGTAAAATACACAAATACAATTGCCTATGCTGTAAGGTAAGCCTCTAGATTTCTAAAGAAATACAATCTTACTTAAAGTACACAATTCGGGTATAGGTGAAGTACACAATTCAGTTATAAGTGAATTACACAATTCAGTTATAAGTGAAGTTCACAATTCAGTTATAAGTGAAATACACAATTCAGTTATAAGTGAAGTACACAATTCAGTTATAAGTGAAGTACACAATTCGGGTATAGGTGAAGTACACAATTTAGTTATAAGTGAAGTACACAGTTCAGTTATAAGTGAAGTACACAATTCAGTTATAGTTGAAGTACACAATTTAGTTATAGGTGAAGTACACAATTCAGTTATAAGTGAAGTACACAATTCAGTTATAAGTGAAGTACACAATTCAGTTGTAGGTGAAGTACACAATTCAGTTATAAGTGAAGTACACAATTCAGTTATAAGTGAAGTACACAATTCAGTTATAAGTGAAGTACACAATTCAGTTATAAGTGAAGTACACAATTCGGGTATAGGTGAAGTACACAATTCAGTTATAAGTGAAGTACATAATTCAGTTATAAGTGAAGTACACAATTTAGTTATAAGTGAAGTACACAATTTAGTTATAAGTGAAGTACACAATTTAGTTATAGGTGAAGTACACAATTCAGTTATAAGTGAAGTACACAATTTAGTTATAAGTGAAGTACACAATTTAGTTATAAGTGAAGTACACAATTCAGTTATAGGTGAAGTACACAATTCAGTTATAAGTGAAGTACACAATTCAGTTATAGGTGAAGTACACAATTCAGTTATAAGTGAAGTACACAATTTAGTTATAGGTGAAGTACACAATTCAGTTATAAGTGAAGTACACAATTCAGTTATAAGTGAAGTACACAATTCAGTTATAGGTGAAGTACACAAATACAGCTCTGCGTGAGGTACACGCCTGTTGTAGCTGTAACGATTACTGAAACTGATTCTATCCGATCTAAAAACCTGATTTTCTACCATTTAAGTGAACTGGATTATACATTTAAGTGTGCTGAGTTGTAGATTTATGTGGAATGGATTGTACAGTTAAGTATAATGGACTGTACATTTAAGTGGAATGGATTGTCCTTTAAGTGTAATTGACTGTACATTTAAAGTAATGGATTGTACATTTAATTGTAATGGATTGTTCACGTAAGTTTTATGGATTGTACATTTAAGTGTAATGAGTTGTCCATTTCAGTGTTATTATTGCACATATGAGTGTAATGGGTTGTTCATTTAAGTGTAATAAGTTGTTCATTTAAGTGTAATAGGTTGTACATTTGAGTGAAATAGATTGTGTATGTAAGTGTAATAGGTTGTACATTTAAGTGTAATGGGTTGTCCATTTAAGTGTAATGAATTGTCCATTTAAGTGTAATGAGTTGTCCATTTAAGTGTTATGGGTTGTCCATATAACTGTAATGGGTTGTTCATATAAGTGTAATGGGTGGTACATTTAGGTGTAATGGGTCGTACATTTAAACATATGGAGATACTGGTCCACGGGATGCACTATTTCTCTTTGTCATTAAGGATCCACTCTAGTATCCTAGCGGGACACCTCGGTGAATGTGTCACATATACACCATACACAGGCCCTGCATACAACTACGGTCAGGTTATGCTATGTGCGGATGAGGACACATATGCACTTGTACCCGAACACTCTTCATATACCTGTAGCAGACAAACATACCTACATGTACCTGTACCAGGCAAACATACATACATGTACCTGTAACATACAAACGTACATACATGTACCTGTAGAATACAAGCATACATACATGTACCTGTAGCAGACAAACATACATACATGTACCTGTAGCAGACAAACATACATACATGTACCTGTAGCATACAAACATACATACATGTACCTGTAGCATACCAACATACATACATGTACCTATACCACGCAAACATACACGCATGTACCTGTAGCAGACACACATACATACATGTAGCAAACAAAATTACTTACTGGCTTAACATAGCAGACAATTAAACTTTTTAAAGACAAACTAAACTTTTACAAACCCCTTTAAGCGAGGATCGTGTGCGCCACAACCCTCACACCACCTTCACACCACCCTTACACCACCCTCCCACAAAACCCATTCCCATTATCGCCTCCCTCCTCTATACAAGCTAATCTTCCATGTCCTTTGGAATGAAAACTCACGGGTGTCGTGTCGGCCATCATGTTTGAGGGTCGTCTCCTTGTTCACCGTCTAACCTGTTTATAACCTCCACCCATCGTCCTTGTTTTATTAACGTCGTTGAAAAACAGTTATGCCTCACAGCTACTGCGCTGTAAATAGTTCAGCGTAAAAAACAATAACAGAGTGTTTGTCCCCGACTAGCGACAGGTAGTATATTTGTGTCTCAGTGCCCGGGGGTGAGGGGCGCCCAGTGTGCATGTAGGTCAGCGCTTTACACGCACAGACGTTCTAACTTACTGATTGTCTGTTTAATTGTTTGACTGAGCCTTCATTCGTTAAAATTAAGTTGCATTTACAATGACAAAATATATGACAGAATACGGGGATAAAGTCCGGGAGACTTGTTCTGCCCTTGACTCATACGTAACAAAGGATGAAAATACAGGCTTGGTGAATAGCGATGACAGAAGAATACTCGTAAGTAACATGCAGGATGACAATGTAGGCTTGGTGAATAGCGATGACAGAAGAATACTCATAAGTAACAAAGGATGACAATGCAGGCTTGGTGAATAGCGATGACAGAAGAATACTCATAAGTAACATGCAGGATGACAATGTAGGCTTGGTGAATAGCGATGACAGAAGAATACTCATAAGTAACATGCAGGATGACAATGCAGGCTTGGTGAATAGTGATGACAGAAGAATACTCATAAGTAACATGCAGGATGACAACACAGGCTTGGTGAATAGCGATGACAGAAGAATACTCATAAGTAACATGCAGGATGACAATGCAGGCTTGGTGAATAGTGATGACAGAAGAATACTCATAAGTAACATGCAGGATGACAACACAGGCTTGGTGAATAGCGATGACAGAAGAATACTCATAAGTAACATGCAGGATGACAATGTAGGCTTGGTGAATAGCGATGACAGAAGAATACTCATAAGTAACATGCAGGATGGCAACACAGGCTTGGTGAATAGCGATGACAGAAGAATACTAATAAGTAACATGCACGATGACAATGTAGGCTTGGTGAATAGCGATGACAGAAGAATACTCATAAGTAACATGCAGGATGACAACACAGGCTTGGTGAACAGCGATGACAGAAGAATACTCGTAAGTAACATGCAGGATGATAATGCAGGCTTGGCGAATAGGGATGACAGAAGAATACTCATAAGTAACATGCACGATGACAATGTAGGCTTGGTGAATAGCGATGACAGAAGAATACTCATCAGTAACATGCAGGATGACAATGTAGGCTTGGTGAATAGCGATGGCAGAAGAATACTCATAAGTGACAAGCACGATGACAATGCAGGCTTGGTGAATAGTGATGACAGAAGAATACTCATAAGTAACATGCATGATGACAATGTAGGCTTGGTGAATAGCGATGACAGAAGAATACTCATCAGTAACATGCAGGATGACAATGTAGGCTTGGTGAATAGCGATGACAGAAGAATACTCATAAGTAACAAGCAGGATGACAACACAGGCTTGGTGAATAGCGATGACAGAAGAATACTCATAAGTAACATGCACGATGACAATGTAGGCTTGGTGTATAGCGATGACAGAAGAATACTCATAAGTAACATGCAGGATGACAACACAGGCTTGGTGAATAGCGTTGACAGAAGAATACTCCTAAGTAACACAGAATGACAATATAAGCTTGGAGAATAGCGATGACAGAAGAATACTCATAAGTAACATGCAGGATGATAATGCAGGCTTGGCGAATAGCGTTGACAGAAGAATACTCCTAAGTAACACAGAATGACAATATAAGCTTGGAGAATAGCTATGACAGAAGAATACTCATAAGTAACATGCAGTATGACAACACAGGCTTGGTGAATAGTGATGACAGAAGAATACTCATAAGTAACATGCAGGATGACAACGCAGGCTTGGTGATTAGTGATGACAGAAGAATACTCATAAGTAACATGCAGGATGACAACACAGGCTTGGTGAATAGCGATGACAGAAGAATACTCATAAGTAACAAGCAGGATGACAACACAGGCTTGGCGAATAGCGATAACAGAAGAATACTCATCAGTAACATGCAGGATGACAATGCAGGCTTGGTGAATAGTGATGACAGAAGAATACTCATAAGTAACATGCACGATGACAATGTAGGCTTGGTGTATAGCGATGACAGAAGAATACTCATAAGTAACATGCAGGATGACAACACAGGCTTGGTGAATAGCGTTGACAGAAGAATACTCCTAAGTAACACAGAATGACAATATAAGCTTGGAGAATAGCGATGACAGAAGAATACTCATAAGTAACATGCAGTATGGCAACACAGGCTTGGTGAATAGTGATGACAGAAGAATACTCATAAGTAACATATAGGATGACAATGTAGGCTTGGTGAATAGTGATGACAGAAGAATACTCATAAGTAACATGCAGGATGACAACACAGGCTTGGTGAATAGTGATGACAGAAGAATACTCATAAGTAACATGTAGGATGACAATGCAGGCTTGGTGAATAGTGATGACAGAAGAATACTCATAAGTAACATGCAGGATGACAACACAGGCTTGGTGAATAGCGATGACAGAAGAATACTCATAAGTAACATGCAGGATGACTATGTAGGCTTGGTGAATAGCGATAACAGAAGAATACTCATAAGTAACATGCAGGATGACAATGCAGGCTTGGTGAATAGCGATGACAGAAGAATACTCATAAGTAACATGCAGGATGACAATGCAGGCTTGGTGAATAGTGATGACAGAAGAATACTCATAAGTAACATGCAGGATGACAATGTAGGCTTGGTGAATAGCGATGACAGAAGAATACTCATCAGTAACATGCAGGATGACAATGTAGGCTTGGTGAATAGCGATGGCAGAAGAATACTCATAAGTGACAAGCAGAATGACAATGCAGGCTTGGTGAATAGCTATGACAGAAGAATACTCATAAGTAACATGCAGGATGACAATGTAGGCTTGGTGAATAGCGATGACAGAAGAATACTCATAAGTAACATGCAGGATGACAATGCAGGCTTGGTGAATAGCGATGACAGAAGAATACTCATAAGTAACATGCAGGATGACAATGTAGGCTTGGTGAATAGTGATGACAGAAGAATACTCATAAGTAACATGTAGGATGACAATGTAGGCTTGGTGAATAGCGATGACAGAAGAATACTCATCAGTAACATGCAGGATGACAATGTAGGCTTGGTGAATAGCGATGGCAGAAGAATACTCATAAGTGACAAGCAGAATGACAATGCAGGCTTGGTGAATAGCTATGACAGAAGAATACTCATAAGTAACATGCAGGATGACAATGCAGGCTTGGTGAATAGTGATGACAGAAGAATACTCATAAGTAACATGCAGGATGACAATGTAGGCTTGGTGAATAGCGATGACAGAAGAATACTCATAGTCAACATGCAGGATGACAATGTAGGCTTGGTAAAAAGTGATAACAGAAGAATACTCATAAGTAACATGCACGATGACAACACAGGCTTGGTGAATAGCGATGACAGAAGAATACTCATAAGTAACATGCAGGATGACTATGTAGGCTTGGTGAATAGCGATAACAGAAGAATACTCATAAGTAACATGCAGGATGACAATGCAGGCTTGGTGAATAGCGATGACAGAAGAATACTCATAAGTAACATGCAGGATGACAATGCAGGCTTGGTGAATAGTGATGACAGAAGAATACTCATAAGTAACATGCAGGATGACAACACAGGCTTGGTGAATAGCGATGACAGAAGAATACTCATAAGTAACATGCAGGATGACAATGCAGGCTTGGTGAATAGTGATGACAGAAGAATACTCATAAGTAACATGCAGGATGACAACACAGGCTTGGTGAATAGCGATGACAGAAGAATACTCATAAGTAACATGCAGGATGACAATGTAGGCTTGGTGAATAGCGATGACAGAAGAATACTCATAAGTAACATGCAGGATGGCAACACAGGCTTGGTGAATAGCGATGACAGAAGAATACTAATAAGTAACATGCACGATGACAATGTAGGCTTGGTGAATAGCGATGACAGAAGAATACTCATAAGTAACATGCAGGATGACAACACAGGCTTGGTGAACAGCGATGACAGAAGAATACTCGTAAGTAACATGCAGGATGATAATGCAGGCTTGGCGAATAGGGATGACAGAAGAATACTCATAAGTAACATGCACGATGACAATGTAGGCTTGGTGAATAGCGATGACAGAAGAATACTCATCAGTAACATGCAGGATGACAATGTAGGCTTGGTGAATAGCGATGGCAGAAGAATACTCATAAGTGACAAGCACGATGACAATGCAGGCTTGGTGAATAGTGATGACAGAAGAATACTCATAAGTAACATGCATGATGACAATGTAGGCTTGGTGAATAGCGATGACAGAAGAATACTCATCAGTAACATGCAGGATGACAATGTAGGCTTGGTGAATAGCGATGACAGAAGAATACTCATAAGTAACAAGCAGGATGACAACACAGGCTTGGTGAATAGCGATGACAGAAGAATACTCATAAGTAACATGCACGATGACAATGTAGGCTTGGTGTATAGCGATGACAGAAGAATACTCATAAGTAACATGCAGGATGACAACACAGGCTTGGTGAATAGCGTTGACAGAAGAATACTCCTAAGTAACACAGAATGACAATATAAGCTTGGAGAATAGCGATGACAGAAGAATACTCATAAGTAACATGCAGGATGATAATGCAGGCTTGGCGAATAGCGTTGACAGAAGAATACTCCTAAGTAACACAGAATGACAATATAAGCTTGGAGAATAGCTATGACAGAAGAATACTCATAAGTAACATGCAGTATGACAACACAGGCTTGGTGAATAGTGATGACAGAAGAATACTCATAAGTAACATGCAGGATGACAACGCAGGCTTGGTGATTAGTGATGACAGAAGAATACTCATAAGTAACATGCAGGATGACAACACAGGCTTGGTGAATAGCGATGACAGAAGAATACTCATAAGTAACAAGCAGGATGACAACACAGGCTTGGCGAATAGCGATAACAGAAGAATACTCATCAGTAACATGCAGGATGACAATGCAGGCTTGGTGAATAGTGATGACAGAAGAATACTCATAAGTAACATGCACGATGACAATGTAGGCTTGGTGTATAGCGATGACAGAAGAATACTCATAAGTAACATGCAGGATGACAACACAGGCTTGGTGAATAGCGTTGACAGAAGAATACTCCTAAGTAACACAGAATGACAATATAAGCTTGGAGAATAGCGATGACAGAAGAATACTCATAAGTAACATGCAGTATGGCAACACAGGCTTGGTGAATAGTGATGACAGAAGAATACTCATAAGTAACATATAGGATGACAATGTAGGCTTGGTGAATAGTGATGACAGAAGAATACTCATAAGTAACATGCAGGATGACAACACAGGCTTGGTGAATAGTGATGACAGAAGAATACTCATAAGTAACATGTAGGATGACAATGCAGGCTTGGTGAATAGTGATGACAGAAGAATACTCATAAGTAACATGCAGGATGACAACACAGGCTTGGTGAATAGCGATGACAGAAGAATACTCATAAGTAACATGCAGGATGACTATGTAGGCTTGGTGAATAGCGATAACAGAAGAATACTCATAAGTAACATGCAGGATGACAATGCAGGCTTGGTGAATAGCGATGACAGAAGAATACTCATAAGTAACATGCAGGATGACAATGCAGGCTTGGTGAATAGTGATGACAGAAGAATACTCATAAGTAACATGCAGGATGACAATGTAGGCTTGGTGAATAGCGATGACAGAAGAATACTCATCAGTAACATGCAGGATGACAATGTAGGCTTGGTGAATAGCGATGGCAGAAGAATACTCATAAGTGACAAGCAGAATGACAATGCAGGCTTGGTGAATAGCTATGACAGAAGAATACTCATAAGTAACATGCAGGATGACAATGTAGGCTTGGTGAATAGCGATGACAGAAGAATACTCATAAGTAACATGCAGGATGACAATGCAGGCTTGGTGAATAGCGATGACAGAAGAATACTCATAAGTAACATGCAGGATGACAATGTAGGCTTGGTGAATAGTGATGACAGAAGAATACTCATAAGTAACATGTAGGATGACAATGTAGGCTTGGTGAATAGCGATGACAGAAGAATACTCATCAGTAACATGCAGGATGACAATGTAGGCTTGGTGAATAGCGATGGCAGAAGAATACTCATAAGTGACAAGCAGAATGACAATGCAGGCTTGGTGAATAGCTATGACAGAAGAATACTCATAAGTAACATGCAGGATGACAATGCAGGCTTGGTGAATAGTGATGACAGAAGAATACTCATAAGTAACATGCATGATGACAATGTAGGCTTGGTGAATAGCGATGACAGAAGAATACTCATAGTCAACATGCAGGATGACAATGTAGGCTTGGTAAAAAGTGATAACAGAAGAATACTCATAAGTAACATGCACGATGACAACACAGGCTTGGTGAATAGCGATGACAGAAGAATACTCATAAGTAACATGCAGGATGACAATGTAGGCTTGGTGAATAGTGATGACAGAAGAATACTCATCAGTAACATGCAGGATGACAATGTAGGCTTGGTGAATAGTGATGACAGAAGAATACTCATAAGTAACATGCAGGATGACAATGTAGGCTTGGTGAATAGCGATGACAGAAGAATACTCATAGTCAACATGCAGGATGACAATGTAGGCTTGGTAAAAAGTGATAACAGAAGAATACTCATAAGTAACATGCACGATGACAACACAGGCTTGGTGAATAGCGATGACAGAAGAATACTCATAAATAACATGCAGGATGACAATGCAGGCTTGGTGAATAGCGATGACAGAAGAATACTCATCAGTAACATGCAGGATGACAATGTAGGCTTGGTGAATAGCGATGGCAGAAGAATACTCATAAGTGACAAGCAGAATGACAATGCAGGCTTGGTGAATAGCTATGACAGAAGAATACTCATAAGTAACATGCAGGATGACAATGTAGGCTTAGTGAATAGGGATGACAAAAGAATTCTCCTAAGTAACACAGAATGACAACACAGGCTTGGTGAATAGGTATGACAGAAGAATACTCAGAAGCAACATGCAGGATGACAATGCAGGCTTGGTGAATAGCGATGACAGAAGAATACTCATCAATATCATGCAGGATGACAACACAGGCTTGGTGAATAGCGATGACAGAAGAATACTCATAAGTAACATGCAGGATGACAATGCAGGCTTGGTTAATAGCGATGACAGAAGAATACTCATAAGTAACATGCAGGATGACAATGCAGGCTTGGTGATTAGTGATGACAGAAGAATACTTATAAGTTACAAAGGATGACAATGCAGGCTTGGTGAATAGTGATGACAGAAGAATACTCATAAGTAACATGCAGGATGACAATGTAGGCTTGGTGAATAGCGGTGACAGAAGATTACTCATAAGTAACAAGTAGGATGACAACACAGGCTTGGTGAATAGTGATGACAGAAGAATACTCATAAGTAACATGCAGGATGACAATGCAGGCTTGGTGAATAGTGATGACAGAAGAATACTCATAAGTAACATGTAGGATGACAATGTAGGCTTGGTGAATAGTGATGACAGAAGAATACTCATAAGTAACATGCACGATGACAATGCAGGCTTGGTGATTAGTGATGACAGAAGAATACTCATAAGTAACATGTAGGATGACAATGTAGGCTTGGTGATTAGGGATGACAGAAGAATACTCATAAGTGACAAGCAGAATGACAATGCAGGCTTGGTGAATAGTGATGACAGAAGAATACTCATAAGTAACATATAGGATGACAATGTAGGCTTGGTGAATAGTGATGACAGAAGAATACTCATAAGTAACATGCAGGATGACAACACAGGCTTGGTGAATAGCGATGACAGAAGGATACTCATAAGTAACATGCAGGATGACAATGCAGGCTTGGTGAATAGCGATGACAGAAGAATACATAAACATGCACTAACAAATACGTCACAGACAGAAAAAGACATAAAGGAAAAGGCTATCCTGCATTATGATAACAAAAATAGGTAAACTCGATATTCTGAAGTTCTTTGTAATAGAACAACCGGCCATGGCTTCCTAAAACATTACGATAGTAAGCCTTGCCTCCTTGCTGAAGACATGACCTAAAACAGCGAAAATACAGCAGTTTTGCTGCCGACTGAGGCCTTTATAATTCGGAGGAACAGAAAACATGTTTTTACTCTGTTTGAATGAGTTGCCCGATTTAGCAAATTAGAGAGATTCAGATAGCAATTGTCGATAACGACGATCGCTTTGAGAATGTCTACAGGCTTCTGACAACTGGTCATTCTCACATCAAATAGTCTGTCCGGTAGGCCGCCTTCCAGGTAGAGTCACACAGGGATGTAGTTATCTTTCTCAGCATACAAGGGTACGAGGATGTGGGCTGAGATATGGAGAGCTTTTCGCCATTACAGACATGTGTCATGAGTCATGTGACGCATGTGGGTTACCCGCATAATAAGAGGGTACGCAGTTGATGGTATCTTAAAACTCAGAAGGAGCTTTCGCAGGAAACCCTTTGGGGCGCAGGCCCCCCTTCTAGTAATCAAGCATAGGTAGAATATACGTATTATTAATTTCACGTAAAGTTAGTTGTCCGGAATTTAGGTTTGGTAGGAAAGACTACCAAAGTGCTCGCCTGGAGCGACACATGAATGCAAAACTTCAGCTCAATACATAAAGTACAGATGTTGTGAATTTGGTAATTTATGGTAATCTTTATGTACACAGCGAATCGGCGATCGAATCCCTACAGAGTCGGAGTTCATGACAGGCAGTACCTTTTGAGATACCACCTGTAACATTTTGTATAACTTTGATTCTAATACACATTACATTAAGTGAGGAATCCAGTAATTGGTGGTATTTAATATGCACGTGCAGAATATACGGTGGAATACCCCCTCGTGTTGTTGTGCTCTACATGTATGCAAACCCTGAGCTCATTACCTGCTGTACTTTAAAGACACCACGCCTAACATTTTGCTTAACAGACGCTCAGGGAACGACCCAACAAGTACAAGTACGCCTGTGGGCCCCCACTTTGTACAGACGTGCTAAAAGTAGACTATCTGTTTTCGGTGAAATCAAGTTAAGTGAATTTTTACTAGAAGTGCACATGCAAGAGAAAATTTACTTTGGTTTACAAGTTTAACGCCGCGCTAGGGCAAATTTTATTTCTATGAAAGCGGTCGGATTCATCCATGGACGGACGAAACAGGAATCAATTTTAAACTGATTTGAAATTTGACTTTAAAAGTCTAACATCGCTTCGTGATCCTGTGGCCTTCGCTTAAGGACGTCACTGATCAGTCACGGTCCCCATCATCTTGTAAACAAACTGCTAGTTCAAAATACATATGTATGTGCATGTACATGTATGTCAGGTGACAAGGGGTCGTTAGAGTGTATATGTACGGTGTCTTCTTGTGGCATGGCGAGTCCATGAGGCTGCTAAAGTAATTTACATGTAACATGCCCAAGACACCAGACATGACACCATACCCAGTGACACCGAGTCAATCTGTGTGCCGAGCGATGCAGCAACAAGTACCATTTCTTTGGTATGACCCGAGGCGGGTTTGATATCAGACCTCCCGACGTTGCAACCATTAGACTACCGAAGCGGTCGCTAAAGATACAAAAACTTCAACCAAACGGAATATTGGTAACTGGAAATCTACAAAACTAAATACATGTACTTTATCTGAAGAAACAAACTGTTACATACTAACCCTGGAATCACATATTTCTGTAACATTCGAAACGATCTGAAACCGGGCATCGTATTTTCTTTACAGAATTAAGATTGCCCGCAAATTTAAAGCCTTGCCTTTGGTTAACATTGCGTCAGGAATCAGTATGTATGTATCACAGGTATGTGATTGCTTTCATTTTTATTTATTAATTTGACTGGTGCTTTTGCACCGTACTCGAGAACATTTCACTTTTAGAACGAAAACCAGACACACCTTCCCACGCACGACGCGGGAGGAAGCCAGCATGAGCTGGATTTGAACTCGCAGCGACCACATTACATGGTGAGAGGCTAATGGGCCATTGTGTTGCGCTGGCAGGCTAACCGCTAGGCCATGGAGGAGAAATAAGCTTTTGTTTAATGTATAGTCCTATATTCGTAAGAGCTAGAGGATTTATGCATGTGCTCTTTACCATGTGCATTACTGATAGCTCCACGCAGTATGAGCTATCTGGGTACGGTCAATAGAAAAGCCCTGGAGTCAAATCGTGTCTTGTCAAGATTAAGACAAAGAATCAGCCATTTGGAGGAAATTTTCGACGCCAGCATTAGACTGATTGACTGATTTTCTTGGGTAGGCCAAAAACATCTTTCATAACTTTAAATTGGTACCAAGGCTATACCAAAGAGCTCGCCTGTACGACACCTGAAAGCAAAACTTCAGCTCAATGCATAAAAAAACTGAAATCGTAAATTTGGTGATTTACGGTAATTAATACTCACAGCGCATCAGCGACAGAACACCCCCCAAGCGTGATTGTGCTTTATACGTGTACAAAAATTCCGGTCAATACAAACAGTATTTTTTAGGATACAAACGTGATACATTTTGTTCAACACAGAGTCAAATACGCAATACACGGAGTCGGGAATTCAATAATTTATGGCACTTAATATGTACACGCCCACTCAACGATGGGATACTCCCACTGTGCCATTCCGTTCTACATGTGTGCAAACACTGAGCTCAATACTAGCAATGCTTTTTAAGGTGCCACCCATAACACTGCTTTCTCCAATATTGGACGCCGACACCGACGCTCAAGGTACAATATAAGCTATGCCTGTACATGTACTTTGTCCAGATGAGCTAGGAAATAGAACTTGTCCAACCAAAGCCGAACGTCTGGAACAATGCATGATGAAGTCAAAACCACAATAATATCAAGTCTGAAATAATTTATTCAATGAAGAAAAAGTTTCCCTGATACACTGCAACAAAAAAGAAAATTCAAATGCCGTCACCGACAGGCGTTTGTCGTGTACTGGAACAGTCATCTGCCAAGAGACGCATGTATGCATCAGGTTATTGTACTGCTTCTATATATTCACGGACTGCTTCTATATTCACGGACTGCTTCAGGAAAATAGATCAGTATAGCACTTAGAAGAGATTAAAACTTGTATGAGCGCAATATGAGACATCCTTTTGGGGATTGCCAGACCCTGTTCCATAAAAAATCTCGGTTTATTGAGGTAAGAGCTGTTATGCAAACTGGCTACAGGTAACCCACAGGGACTTCCCTTCACAAAAACACTGACAAATCTGAAACACAAGAAAACAGAAATTACTAGTATATAGGACACCAGTTTTTGCTGGCACACGTTTTTATGACTGATAAAGTTGGGTGTACTTTCTTCGTATCTGAGTATTTGTTGTGGTGGACCGGGGTAGCACAGGTCTTTATAGTTAAATGAAAAGACCTCTAAAAATCGAAGTAGGCATCACTAAATAGACCACTTAAGGCTATGCATGAATTAAGAGTTAATGACACTCAAACATCTCAGCTCTATGGTGAGCTTTAAGGACCAGTTAAGAACTCTGAAGCCACAGGAAGTTTATCCAACTCTAATCACGACACTGAATGCTGGAATAACTCTTTTTACCCATGATTACTAAAAGAACGTCCTTAAAAATTACTCCCTTCTGGTGAACATCAGGAAAAAAAGGCGACTTGATGTCAGAGTTCCTAGATACCGTCGGTATGGCTCAAAGCCCACCATACTTTTCAAATATTTGAATGCCATTCAACACCCTTAAAAAAATTTGAAAACTAAATGGAAGTATTTTTAGGCATAATTTTCAATTGTCTAAAAGATAATCCAAATTTTAGCTGTCCTTTACTTTACCAAGGCATTCAGATTACTCCCCATCCTCATCTGATTTGCCAATCACCAAAACAAATAAGTCTTTACTTAAATTTAAAAGCATGACACTGCAGTAAATGACCTTACGTTTCACCCTACAAATCGAAAGGTGTATCCCACGACTCCCACTCTGCGCGGGAGAGCATCAGGGATGGTCAGGGTATCGTGTGGACAGTTCAAGAATGTAATTATGCTTCACTGGTGTGGGGTGGGGGGGGGGGGGGGGGAGAGAGGGGGAAACATGACATATGCATGCTGACAAACAGGTGATAGTATTTCACTTGGAGATCATATCCCTGTCTGTGTGGTAATATAGGTTTAAAGTCAGTAAGTGAAGAAAACACTAATATAGGCCTGTTTTGATTTTTACGTACAACTACGAATAGGTGCATGGGCCTACATGTAGGACAGAATAGTGTAGGACTTCATGCAACCCTTCCCACATATAACGAGTTCAAGTTTTGTGACTAGAAACTTAGCTCAATACTGCATGGAGCTTCGTATTCGAATATCTTCACAGATAATCAACGTTCTTACTGAAGGTGATAAGCTACTGAAAAAGGGGTCAAAGTAAATCGTGGTAGTTTTCGAAAACCTTGCATGGAGTACATTTTCTGCGTTTGCAGGGAGGTTTCGCTATAAAATGCAGGACAGGGAACTCTTCTGTAATAAGAGGACGAAGGACACAACATGGGCAAGTAGACTGACATACTTTATTGGAACTACATGAATACCGGAAGCTGATGACATATTTCTCAGTGAAATTCGTTTGTGGTGTTGCATGATGAGGGTGCTCAGCAGCCAACTGTTGACCAGGTACTGGTCTGAGGTGACTTCCATGTATGATAATCGGTTTGCCGTTCAAACTGAGGCCAGCTGTGTACGTTGTGCATGAAGATTCCTTGTTTGGTGTAGTCATGGATCAATACAGCGTTGGCAAATTAAAGGTTTAAAATAGAGATCGACTGTTTCTTCGATGCAATGGCGAGGTATAATTAGTGATGTATGTGTGGGCTTACGAGTCGGGACACCTGATCCCACGTCGCACGGATTATCAGCCAGAGCTGCCAGGCAGGGTAATGAAACCGGCGGTGGCGCCGGCATGGGCCATGACCACCTGTAGGTTCCCACGCATGGATGGAGAGGAAGCCGGCATGGGCCATGACCACCTGTAGGTTCCCACGTATGGATGGAGAGGAAGCCAACATGGGCCATGACCACCTGTGGGTTCCCACATATAGATGGAGAGGAAGCCAGCATGAGCTATGACCACCTGTAGGTTGCCACGTAAGGATGGAGAGGATGCCAGCTAGGGCCATGACCACCTGTAGGTTCCCACATAAGGATGAAGAAAAAGCCAGCATGGGCCATGACCACCTGTAGGTTTCCACTTAAGGATGGAGAGGAAGCCAGAATGGGCTATGACCACCTGTAGGTTCCCACGTATGGATGGAGAGGAAGCCAGCATGGGCCATGAATATTTGGATACATGCTTAAACACCAGTACTCACCATGCTAATATAATTTCCTAGGATTTCTACTGCATTATTTCTTCAGGACTTGATGTCTGACCAGGAAAAATGGGGCGTTGAACCCAGACCCAAAAAACAGCAAGAAAAATGCTGTCAGCTTGTATCTGTTGTTGATGTCAAAAGGTAAATTCTGAAAGCACAAAGGGGATACCTTCAGTTGTCGTACATACATTTGTTAAAGAACAACAAGTATAGTAAGAAATTTGTCATTGGCTGGGTACTCCACTTGAAGTCAAGAGGCCAATTCTGAGATCACGACCAAAAAACTTTAGACTTTTGTGTTTGATAAAGAACCGCACGAAATATGCTCTCAGCTTGTATCCGTTGTTGTCGAAAGCTAAATTCTGAAATTCTGAAAAACTTCAGATGTATAGCATTTAAGTTTTGAATTAGAAAGTGAGAGGACTTGAAGAATTTAAGACTATCAAATGAGTAAATTTCATACCAAAAAGCCTAGGTTTCTGGCGAGCAAATCTATTCTTGTGAACCATTAACAATGGTTATGACCAATGCCAAGACAGACAGATTACCAGATCTGCAGCACTCAAATCTTCCTGAACAGCAAACCCTGATGCATACATGGACACACATCTTCATGATCTAAGAGGCTGTCATTAGCCCCTGTTTGTGTGTTTTGTACACTTGTAGGAGTTACCTAATTTCTTCTAAAATTTATGCCCCTTTTGTCTATGGCTGTCATTTAAAAAGCAAGGATTCATCCAGGTCCAAATTTTTACCACCTGATATTCAAAATTGAGTTTTTTTTTTCCTTTTCGAGATTGAGTTTATTTATATTTTAAACACTGAGTGTAACCTGGTGCTGAGTTTAGGTCACCAACTGTAACCTGGTACTGAGTTTATGGGGCATCTGTGGCTCAGTTGGTTAGTGTGCTAGCGGAGTGTAATGATCCAGGAGCCTCTCACCAATGGGGTTGAAAGCGAGATAAATTCCAGCTCATGCTGGCTTCCTCCCAGGCCATACGTGGGAAGCTCTGCCAACTACCTGCGGATGGACGTGGGTTTCCTTCTGGGCTGTGCTCGGTTACCTCCCACCATAATGCTGGCTGCCATCGTATAAGTGAAATATTCTTGAGTACGGCATAAAACACCAATCAAATAAATAAATAAATATATAGAGTTTAAGTCCCCTCTAGCCACCGGTAAGTTTGTGAACCCGAAAGTATATATGATATACTGTGTATATATGTATACAAAGGAGTGAGAGAAAGTTTAATTTCATTTGAGGTTCGTTTCTCATCATGGTTAGTTGTTATATTAAAGGAAAGAAAGGAACTAACAAACATTATATCAAAACACAGATGCTTACTCTGCTCTGAGTAAACTTTATAAACCATGCATGTTTAGTTGTTGGTTGTTATAAATATTAGAAAAGAGAAAGGAACTAATAGTACAGAAAGAGTAAACATATATATATATATAAGCCTTCAAACACAAAAGGCAAGGTTTATTCTGATCAGAGGTATATACTGTGAAGCATTTATTATTCCCTGGAAATTATTTTCGCGGATTTACTTCAAAGATGGGGTTGAGGTAATTTATTGTCACGTAATTATTCAAGGGAACATGGCCGAAATTACTCAAGCACGTCAAGCAGGTGTTATTAGGAGTGGCTATAATCCTCTTTTTGTTTCCTGTGGCGTTGCTAATTCTAGTAATCTGGATCTGAGATTAAACCAACGGGGCATGGATTCCTGCTATGTAACAAGATGACATTCACACCTACTGTGAGCAGTATTCAATGAGACTAAGACGTGTCACTTGTTTTCGTACCGGCCTTTGACTGGCGAGCGAGTACAAGTAGGCCTACTTTTAGTCAGCATGCAAAGTGAATGGTCATCATCTGAACAAAGTCACCATTATTGGAGCCCCTCAATCACGCAGTCAAGCAACACGAATATTTTTGGAATGACTTTGGTTTTAATCGTTCTCTTTAGCCAGTCAGAAACTGCCAATATGGCGTAGCTATCAAACGGCCATTGCCTTGTTGTACACAGTTCATAATTTGTTAGCAGCTCACGCATTAGTCCACAGGAGAGACACACCCAATGGGATAGCGTGTATCAAAGCCACATTTTTTGAAAGCTAGCATGTGTTGTATCTACTTTTCTTGCATAAGCCTACCGAAGATTGATCAAACTAAATATGAATGGACTCCCATTTTGTTTTATACCCACAAAACCCTACCACCATAGTTTGAATATATTTAAAACCGAATTTTAATTTAAAATTCACATGACCACTTCGGCTTGTCAGGGATGCAGTTGTTGGTGACTGAAGTTGACCACTCATCCCTGTGACCCATATTTTGTTGAAAGCAACTCTGTTTTCATCCAAAATTTTTAGCCTTTGTGCCAAAAAAACAGAATTAAGTTTCTTTACCCAAATTTCCAGTTGATAACTCTATTTTACCACCGAATACCGCAGTCTGAAATCGACTTGTATTAATCTCTGAGAAGGTAATCTTTTTTAGTGATGTCTCGCTTATGTTGTTTGAACGATTATGACTGAATGCCAATAATGTTGCAGAACATAAAGCCCAACAAGAAAACAGTGAAATGTTTTTGAGGTGATAAGGAGAACATCAAAAATAAAATAAAAAATATGGACATGTTTAAAACCAATTAAAAAGAATTATACCTCAGGTAAAACGGGAAAACTGTAATTTTTTATAATGCATATGAATTTACATAGAGTCTCTAAAATTGTATACTGTAAAGTACTTATTATTCGCTGGAATTTATTTTAGCTGATTTTCTCCAAAAATATATTTGTGGGAATTAATTTTTACTCCCGTCAGCCTGGCAAAGATTTCAATTCATTATTACTACTACCTGTTGTATATGATTCAATACTGGATAGTTTTTTCGCTGCAATTATTTTTGTGGTAAATTACTGACTGTGGAATCCGCAAAAAAATTTGTTCCACGCAAAAATTAAGTACTTTACAGTATACTACAGACAAATTATATCTTGTGATATGGGCGAAAGGCCCTCAAATACTTAAAGACAGCATCACAACTAACAAAAATTTGGATGTCTGATATATTCATTAAAATGATTACTACCAACAGGGTAACTGACAAATAATATGTTAATGTTTGCCCATCTCATACTTGTTACTTTCCACGTTCTCTGATCCAGCACTGAGGGAAGAACAGCCTGATCTGACAAGTTTTGTAGCCAGTAGAAGATAAACTATGAGATGCATGACAATGTTTGATGGGAATGCGTTTTTGTCCCAGCACTTTGCAATACCAGCAGCTGATAATCACTGACTTAGGTCAGCAGCAGGTGGATGTACAAAATACTCAGGAGTGAAAATACAATTCCCAACCTGAATTTCAGCTGACCTCATGTTCTGTTCCTTCATTTCACTACATCTAGGTACCTTTGCACCCTACTGAAAACAATCACCAGTTATATTTTCTCATAACTGGACATGACAAATAGCCAACATTCCTATTGTCCGTTAGGTGGCAGCAGGCCATGACCGAGTGGTTAAGGTGCTTGCTTTTCAATCACAAGAACATGTGATGGGTGGGTTCAAACTGGACCTTGGACAGGGAATTTGATGATCTGATGGATACAATACACACTGCCATACAATGACGTAATGTGGTTAAGATACAATACACACTGCCATACAATGATGTAATGTGGTTAAGATACAATACACACTGGCTTACAATGATGTAATGTGGTTAAGATACAATACACACTGCCATACAATGATGTACTGTGGTTAAGATACAATACACACTGCAATACAATGATGTAATGTGATTAAGATACAATACACACTGCCATACAACGATGTAATGTGGTTAAGATACAATACACACTGCCATACAATGATGTAATGTGGTAAAGATACAATACACACTGCCATACAATGATGTAACATGGTTAAGATACAATACACACTGGCATACAATGATATAATGTGGTTAAGAATGGGAAAGTCAAGAGATAATGAAGGAATCAGGTGCAGGTACCCTAGAAGAAACAGCTAGTCCTAAAGAGGTAATTTTTTTTGAGTGACACTTGAAATCCACATGTCTGGCCATTTCAGGGCTGATTTTAACGTCAACTTTTTTTTGCCTTATGCACCAGGCCAGTTAAGGATAAAACGTTGAGGTAGGTGAAGTGCAGAAATTGCTGAAAATTGACCTCAATGCAGAATTTAAATGAGCATTTCCAGCTACTCCATCCAATCCAGCTACTCCGTCCAATCCAGGGTTATTGTAAAGACTAGGATGCTGTGTATTGTTAGTCAGCGACCTCTTTTTCAGGTCTGCGTCGCGGAAAGCAGCTCCTTCAATGAAATGACGTCAGACAGCATTCCCAGCCTTACAAATTACCAATCATGCCAATCCAGTATTTGTTCCTGCCTCATACACACTGGTAGACGAAAACTTGGACAAAAGACATCAAATTTGATCACACAATGACCCTCAAGCATTAAGTTAACTCAACAAACGAAGGTTACATCTCAGGCAAATGTTATCATTAACATTTTGGGCTTTTTTTTCCCCTTTGGATAAGTTCCATTTCTGTTGACCTTGAGACAAACGGAACACTTGAGACAACAACAACAACATCGATTACGACATTTGACTCCATCTTTCTTACCGATCCGGGGATTCCATGCTGTTGCCAGCCGCTACTTCTTACAGCAGAAGTGGAAAATCCTCGTCGACTGACCGTCAAAAGTCGACTACCAAGCCCCTGCATCTTGTTTTGCAAGTTTTTCCCCCTCGAATGTGTAACAATCCTAACACGCCGAAAGATCGCTAAGTTTGGCCGAAGGAGAGTTGTAACACGCCTTTTCATTGGGTAGTCGCTGCGCAATACGACCAATGGAAATCTATGATAAAAACACCTACGTACAACAGGTCAATCCATTCGGTAAAAATATTGGCACCAGCAACATAGTAACGAATCAAAAAGATTCTCAGTGTCACGTTTTCCTGAGGTCGTGATTCAAGCGCCCGGATGTTGAGCACTTGTTTATGCAATGGTGTTAATGTGAATATATGAACTGTACATGTGTTTATATTATAATGTGATCAGGGATGGTTAATTGTGTTTCATGGGCTCATTTTCAGGCTTATGATTCAGGGCATCAAGGAGATGAACGCATGCTGGCTGTCAGCTCGACAAAATCTCGAGGACAATTCTACGGGGGAAACTGGGACCGGTAAGCCTAGAGCAGTGCAAGCACTTCTGAGGTCTATCGTCTTCTATTCCGGCGGAAGCCTGCAACCTGTTGCATCTATGGATATTATTGCCTATTGGCATGTGTGACGGTTGGCCATTGTAGGCATGACTACACCAACCTAGGCTTTGAATGCATCTGACAAACACACTTCATTTTGCAGGCCAAATTTGTGAGCAAAATAATTTGTTTTACCAATTATTTTTAAAAGTATTTGTTTTTCTTCTTCTTTTTTTTTAAATTGATGTGATAGATGTGCAAGAAAAAAGTGCAATGTTTTAACCATTGATGGACTTCATGGTACCAACGTTTTCTTTACGCACATGCGCATTTGTCAGTACCTGCAGGGAGGAAATTTAGAAGTGTGTGTGTATTTCGATTCAGTAGAAAACACTATTTAAATAAATAAATGTGTGAATAATTTTTGCATGTTTTTCTTCACAGCCCGCCCCCACCCCATACCCCCCCCCCCCCCCATAAACCTACCAACCCCTCAAGGTACATGTACATAATCAAACATGTTAGAATGTTAACCATTTCTACAGATGTAATCTTTCCTCATGGAGATGTCAGTGTTAGAAAAGATGAGAAGTATTGATAATGACTGAAAAAATTGCTGATCCAAAATATGGAAAAATTCCAAAATATTGAAGAATTAAAGTTATTGTGAAGTTCATTTATGTTACAGACAAGTATTTGTGGATTTTCTCGTTTTTTTTGTTTTTGTTACATAAAAGGTTTATCAGTTTTGCACATGGCCAGTACAACAACCTGTCATCGTGTTGTATGATATTTGACTGAAACTTAAAATGGAGAACCAGAAGGAGGCTTACAGAAGATTCTTCTGTAAAAATGAGGGAAAGCTGTCTGATGCTGACATTGAGAAAGCATGCAGTGAACTGAATGAGAGTCCGGAGTCACTGGAGAATGGGTTCAGAGAACTGAGAGCCATGATGGCGGAAAAGCAGAGCACAGAGCAGGGAGCAAAAATTGTGGAAAAGTTTGGTGGAAAGGACGACGCTTTTCTCCTGCGTTTTCTGCGAGCCAGGAAGTTTGATGTGAAGAAAGCCTACGAGCTGATGGCATGTGAGTATAGTGTAGTCCACCAGTTGAGTTTGTCAGCCCCGTGAGTTTGTCACCCGTGTGAGTTTGTCACCCCTGTGAGTTTGTCAGCCCCGTGAGTTTGTCACCCGTGTGAGTTTGTCACCCCTGTGAGTTTGTCAGTCCCATGAGTTTGTCACCCCTGTGAGTTTGTCACCCCTGTGAGTTTGTCAGTCCCATGAGTTTGTCACTCCTATGAGTTTGTCAGCCCCGTGAGTTTGTCATCCCTGTGAGTTTGTCGGCAGGGTGAGTTTGTCAGCCCTGTGAGTTTGTCAGCCCTGTGAGTTTGTCATCCCTGTGAGTTTGTCAGCCCTGTGAGTTTGTCAATCTTGTGAGTTTGTCATCCCAGTGAGTTTGTTCGCCCCATGAGTTTGTCATCCCTGTGAGTTTGTCAGCCCCGTGAGTTTGTCATCCCTGTGAGTTTGTCAGCCCCGTGAGTTTGTCAGCCCAGTGAGTTTGTCATCCCTGTGAGTTTGTCGGCAGGGTGAGTTTGTCAGCCCCGTGAGTTTGTCATCCCTGTGAGTTTGTCACCCCTGTGAGTTTGTCAGCTTTGTGAGTTTGTCATCCCTTTGAGTATGTCAGCCCCGTGAGTATGTCACCCCTGTGAGTTTGTCAGCCCTGTGAGTTTGTCAGCTTTGTGAGTTTGTCATCCTTGTGAGTTTGTCAGCTTTGTGAGTTTGTCAGCCCCATGAGTTTGTCAGCCCCATGAGTTTGTCATCCCTGTGAGTTTGTCAGCCCCGAGTTTGTCAGCCCCGTGAGTTTGTTACCCCTGTGAGTTTGTCAACCCTGTGAGTTTGTCATCCCTGTGAGTTTGTCAGGTTTATGAGTTTGTCAGGTTTATGAGTATGTCAGCCCCGTGAGTTTGTCAGCCCCGTGAGTTTGTCAGCTTTGTGAGTTTGTCATCCCTGTGAGTTTGTCAGCCCTGTGAATTTGTCAGCCCCATGAGTATGTCACCCCTGTGAGTTTGTCATCCCTGTGAGTTTGTCAGCCCTGTGAGTTTGTCATCCCTGTGAGTTTGTCAGCCCCGTGAGTATGTCACCCCTGTGAGTTTGTCAGCCCTGTGAGTTTGTCAGCTTTGTGAGTTTGTCAGCTTTGTGAGTTTGTCATCCCTTTGAGTATGTCAGCCCGTGAGTATATCACCCCTGTGAGTTTGTCAGCCCTGTGAGTTTGTCAGCTTTGTGAGTTTGTCATCCCTGTGAGTTTGTCAGCTTTGTGAGTTTGTCAGCCCCATGAGTTTGTCATCCCCATGAGTTTGTCAGCCCCGTGAGTTTGTCATCCCTGTGAGTTTGTCATCCCTGTGAGTGTGTCAGCCCCGTGAGTTTGTTACCCCTGTGAGTTTGTCAACCCTGTGAGTTTGTCAGCCCCGTGAGTTTGTCAGCTTTGTGAGTTTGTCATCCCTGTGAGTTTGTCAGCCCTGTGAGTTTGTCAGCCCTGTGAGTTTGTCAACCCTCATGACTTTGTCAGCCCTGTGAGTTTGTCGGCAGGGTGAGTTTGTCAGCCCCATGAGTTTGTCAGCCCTCATGAGTTTGTTTGTGAGTTTGTCAGCCCAGTGAGTTTGTCAGCCCTGTAAGTTTGTCAGCCCCGTAAGTATGTCACCCCTGTGAGTTTGTTGTCCCTGTGAGTTTGTCAGCTTTGTGAGTTTGTCATCCCTGTGAGTTTGTCAGGTTTATGAGTATGTCAGCCCTGTGAGTTTGTCAGCCCCGTGAGTTTGTCATCCCCGTGAGTTTGTCATCCCTGTGAGTTTGTCAGCCCTGTGAGTTTGTTGTCCCTTTGAGTTTGTCAGCCCCGTGAGTATGTCACCCCTGTGAGTTTGTTGTCCCTTTGAGTTTGTCAGCCCCGTGAGTATGTCACCCCTGTGAGTTTGTCAGCCCTGTGAGTTTGTCAGCCCCATGAGTTTGTCAGCCCTGTGAGTTTGTCATCCCTGTGAGTTTGTCAGCTTTGTGAGTTTGTCATCCCTGTGAGTTTGTCATCCCTGTGAGTTTGTCATCCCCGTGAGTTTGTCAGCCCCGTAAGTTTGTCAGCCCCGTGAGTTTGTCATCCCTGTGAGTTTGTCATCCCTGTGAGTTTGTCAGCCCTGTGAGTTTGTTGTCCCTTTGAGTTTGTCAGCCCCGTGAGTTTGTCAGCCCCATGAGTTTGTCAGCCCTGTGAGTTTGTCATCCCTGTGAGTTTGTCAGCTTTGTGAGTTTGTCAGCCCCGTGAGTTTGTCAGCCCCATGAGCTTGCAGAATTTTCAGGGCACATACCTTAAGGATCATTTGGGACTTTTACTGACTCATACAGCTAGTAAGCATTCATTCATTCATTCAGTAAGTGTAGCACTTAACTCGCTCACCAGTGTATGGCATGGTATTTGTATGTCTATAGTAGTAGTGCGGTAGTTAGTTTCAGGTTTTGTCATTAGCTAGGCTTTATGTGTGTTACAGGTTTTGTCATCAGCTGTGGCTTTGTGTGTATTACAGATTTTGTCATCAGCTGTGGCTTTGTGTGTGTTACAGATTTTGTCCTCAGCTATGGCTTTGTGTGTGTTACAGATTTTGTCATCTGCTGTGGCTTTGTGTGTGTTACAGATTTTGTCATCAGCTGTGGCTTTGTGTGTCCTTCAGGTTTTGTCATCAGCTGTGGCTTTGTGTGCGTTACAGGTTTTGTCATTAGCTAGGCTTTATGTGTGTTACAGGTTTTGTCATCAGCTGTGGCTTTGTGTGTGTTACAGATTTTGTCCTCAGCTATGGCTTTGTGTGTGTTACAGATTTTGTCATCTGCTGTGGCTTTGTGTGTGTTACAGATTTTGTCATCAGCTGTGGCTTTGTGTGTCCTTCAGGTTTTGTCATCAGCTGTGGCTTTGTGTGCGTTACAGGTTTTGTCATTAGCTAGGCTTTATGTGTGTTACAGGTTTTGTCATCAGCTGTGGCTTTGTGTGTGTTACAGATTTTGTCCTCAGCTATGGCTTTGTGTGTGTTACAGATTTTGTCATCTGCTGTGGCTTTGTGTGTGTTACAGATTTTGTCATCAGCTGTGGCTTTGTGTGTCTTTCAGGTTTTGTCATCAGCTGTGGCTTTGTGTGTCCTTCAGGTTTTGTCATCAGCTGTGGCTTTGTGTGCGTTACAGGTTTTGTCATTGGCTACGGCTTTGTGTGTCTTTCAGGTTTTGTCATCAACTACGGATTTGTGTGTCTTTCAGGTTTTGTCCTCAGCTATGGCTTTGTGTGTGTTACAGATTTTGTCATCAGTTATGGCTTTGTGTGTCCTTCAGGTTTTGTCATCAGCTACGGATTTGTGTGTGTTACCGGTTTCGTCATCAGTTATGGCTTTGTGTGTGTTACAGGTTTTGTCATTACACGTGTTTTTATACGTGTTTCAGGTTCTGTCACCAACTGTGTCTCTGTGTGTGTTACAGGTTTCATCAAATTTAGAGAAAAATATCCGGAGATATCAGAAAACCTTCAATCGGAAGTTGTGAGGAAGTCTTTGGAAAACGGCTACCCTGGTCTTCTACCATTCAAGGATAAGGAGGTGTGTTGTAGAATGCTTTCAGACAATTTGATGAAGGAGATTTGATGTAAAAAGAAGGGACATATATGATTTTTCATCTGTTTTCTGTCTAGTCTTTACACAACAATACAATTTACACAACAAAGCAAGGATTGATCCTGTATCCACTTTTGGTCTGGTAACCACTGTAACCACTTTTGGTGAGGTAACCACTTTTGGTGAGGTAACCACTTTTGGTCTGGTAACCACTTTTGGTGAGGTAACCACTTTCGGTCTGGTAATCACTTTCAGTCAGGTAACCACTTTTGGTCAGGTAACCACTGTAACCACTTTTGGTCAGGTACCACTTTTGGTCTGGTAACCACTTTCGGTCTGGTAACCACTTTTGGTCAGGTAACCACTGTAACCACTTTTGGTCAGGTAACCACTGTAACCACTTTTGGTCAGGTAACCACTTTTGGTCAGGTAACCACTTTTGGTCTGGTAACCACTTTTGGTCTGGTAACCACTTTTGGTCTGGTAACCACTTTTGGTGAGGTAACCACTTTTGGTCTGGTAACCATTTTTGGTCAGGTAACCACTTTTGGTCAGGTAACAACTTTTGGTCTGGTAACCGGTACTGTGCCCTTGAAAAGACCCCTATTTTCTAAGTAAGAATTATCCAGGTGATTCATTCAGTTAAAGCATTGATTATTTCTAATTATTTTCTAATTTCTAGAAGATATCTGTAGCATCTAGACGATATTTGTAGCATCTAGACGATATTTGTAGCATCTAGGATATATTTGTAGCATCTAGACGATATTTGTAGCTTCTAGCATCTAGACGATATTTGTAGCATCTAGGAGATATTTGTAGCATCTAGACGATATTTGTAGCATCTAGACGATATTTGTAGCATCTAGGAGATATTTGTAGCATCTAGGGGATATTGTGTAGCAGGATAGTATTGAAACCTGTTGGGGATTTTTGTAACATCTTGGAGATTTTTGCAACATCTAGGAGATTTCCATGTCGTCTACAAACTTTTTGTACCATTTAGAAGTTTTTGTCCATATATTGCATTCTGTATTCTTGAGAATAAAACTCCTAAATATATATATATATATATATATGTATATATATATATATATATATATATATATTTCAAATCAAATCCTCTCTATTTCCCAGGGCCATGTAGTGCTTGTGTTTGCTATAGGCACCTGGGACAGCAAGCTGTACAGCTTTGACACAGTTCTTCAGGGGTACATCCTGCTGTTAGAACAGCTACTGGAGAACGAGTCAGCGCAGATCAACGGCTTCGTCATTATTGAGAACTTCAAGCATTACAGTATGGCGCAGGCATTTGCGCTGCGACCCACGGATCTGAAGAAGATGGTGGATATGTTGCAGGTGGGATGTAGTTTGCATTTATGTGGCTACAAATTTAATGTAAGAGTTACCTGTCGAGTTTATGCCCTCCAGTACTGTAAGAATTATTTTTCTACATGTATATATTTACCTATATGTCACACATGTAGTCAGGAAAGGTATGTGTACTGCGGCGTTTAGGATTTGGCATGGAGGAAAGTGGACGTTGTTCTCTGACGAACAAAATACAGTAAAGAAGCAACACTTGATTGCTCCAAAAAAAAAAAAGAGAAGGAAAATGTTTTGTGTAAATGATAACTACCCGAATTCCTCAAACTTTTTGCATATCAAAGAGCAACTTTCAGAGCAGTTTGTGCACATTTTTAATTTGATTTTGGGAACAAAACTACAGTAGTTGGATTTGCCAATTTCAGGTCTTCACCAGAGTTTTATCAATCCATGCAGGATATTGCCTTTGTAACATGCTTGAATAAACACCCTGCAAACATGCGAAAAGTTTGAAGAATTACTGTGATTGCAGAATACTGAATTACAAATTTATCTTTAATGTTGGGAAGACAAAAAACAAGCAGAAAAAAGGATGTAGATAGCTTCAAATAAAGGTTTCAATGAAGCTGTTAGAAAAAGCATTTGCCTCTTACCTTACTGTCGAGAAGGGATCCTAGTAACTATATGAATTCTAATCATACGTAGATGTAAATAGAAAGAAAATAGAATAATATCAATGAAAAAATAATTTCCATTTAAATGCTTCCTGTTTGTTTTCCCCAGGGGGCTTTCCCTGCTCGGTTTAAGGGTGTTCACTTCATCTACCAGCCCTGGTACTTTACCTGGACTTATGCCTTGGTAAAACCATTCCTCAAGAAAAAGCTGGCTGACAGGGTATGTATGTTGTAGTTCATACCTTTCTCCTCTCCACAGACACACCTTACCCAGCTGGCTGACAGGGTATGTGTGTTGTAGTTTGTACCTTTATCCTCTCCATGGACACACCTTCCCCAGCTGGCTGACAGGGTATGTGTGTTGTAGTTTGTACCTTTGTCCTCTCCACAGACGCACCTTCCCCAGCTGGCTGACAGGGTATGTGTGTTGTAGTTCGTACCTTTATTCTCTCCACAGACACACCTTACCCAGCTGGCTGACAGGGTATGTGTGTTGTAGTTTGTACCTTTATCCTCTCCATGGACACACCTTACCTAGCTGGCTGACAGGGTATGTGTGTTGTAGTTTGTACCTTTGTCCTCTCCACAGACACACCTTCCCCAGCTGGCTGACAGGGTATGTGTGCTGCAGTTTGTACCTTTGTCCTCTCCACAGACACACCTTACCCAGCTGGCTGACAGGGTATGTGTGTTGTAGTTTGTACCTTTATCCTCTCCATGGACACACCTTACCTAGCTGGCTGACAGGGTATGTATGTTGTAGTTTGTACCTTTGTCCTCTCCATGGACACACCTTACCTAGCTGGCTGACAGGGTATGTGTGTTGTAGTTTGTACCTTTATCCTCTCCATGGACACACCTTACCTAGCTGGCTGACAGGGTATGTGTGTTGTAGTTTGTACCTTTGTCCTCTCCACAGACACACCTTCCCCAGCTGGCTGACAGGGTATGTGTGTTGTAGTTTGTACCTTTATCCTCTCCATGGACACACCTTACCTAGCTGGCTGACAGGGTATGTGTGTTGTAGTTTGTACCTTTATCCTCTCCACGGACACACCTTACTCAGCTGGCTGACAGGGTATGTGTGTTGTAGTTTGTATCTTTGTCCTCTCCACAGACACACCTTACCCAGCTGGCTGACAGGGTATGTGTGTTGTAGTTTGTACCTTTGTCCTCTCCACGGACACACCTTACCCACTGTGATACCATCCATAAAATCTTACAGTTGTGAGACCAGTTACCTTGATTATCATAAGTCTAAGACTCAACTCAATTCATCACATGTGGGAAAGTTAATCAGTAACGTGCCATAATTCGGTGGTTTATCACATGTGGGAAAACCCCTGACCTCAGTAACAGGTCAGGGGTTTACACTGGATACTTCTATTTACTTACAGAAGGAAATCCCATAAAATTGACTGCCATCGTTTAAGTGATGTTTAAGTGATGTTTAAGTGATGTTTAACTGATGAATATGGAGTTAAACACCAGTCACATTTAACTCAATCTCCCCTCACAGGTACACGTCCATGGCTACAACCTGGACGCGTTCTACTCCCTGTTTGACAGAGACCAGCTTCCCGTAGAGTTTGGTGGGAATGCTGAGGGCTACGACCCACTGATCATGACGGAGCAGCTCTACACGGCCATCAAGGACAAAGAGCTGGAAGACGACATCACTGCCAAATTGGCTGGGGTTCAGATCTCCGCTGATTGAGTTGTTTCTTGCACTGAAGAAAAGTGGTATTATCTTGAGCTGTCTGCCTTCCACTGAGATTGCAGTTTCTCTATTGCACAGCTTCCGCGAGGGGACTGTTTGTAAGCTTAGAAGTAGTCCTCCTTAGTAGTTAGAAGAATGTCTTTCTGCTAAAGCTTGTTCTAGTGAAGAGAAGGTACCAAAAACTTCATGTTGAGGGGCAAAGAAATGTCCTGAAATATGCCATTTGGCACCAGATGTTAGATATTTTCCAGTAGGCTATCAGCCTTGTTAACACTTGACTAATGTTCATGCGACCAGCAGGTACATCGGTGCCAAGGTAGAAAGTTGAGGTTGATTCACAATGCTCTTTTGTTTATCTATAAACTCTGATTTAAGAACATTTATTTCACATTTGTTCAAAGTTGTCGCATGTTTGTGGAAATTACTCCTAAAGGTTTCTCTTTAGTTAATATTTGTTATTCTTATTTATTTTACCCAGTTTTATTGCTTATTAGAACGTCACAAATGATGCTTACAATGTGCTATATAACATCAAGTCAGTGACTGGTGCATGTTTGGCATGTTTGGTGTTAAAGTGTCGAAGACTGAGTTACTTCCCTTGTACAGTTGTACTCCCCACTGACACACACCTATGCTGGACTATCCTTCATGTGTCAGGGCCAGTGCGTTGTTAGCCACACAGTGAATCAGTTATATCAGGTACAGTCCATTATGCTTTTATATGTGAAACTATTTTTCTGACCATTTTATTTACGTTTCCACATTTACACAGCTATTGTCCTTTCCACTGATATTGTTTTGTTTCCTTTTGTTTTGTCACAAGCTTATGTTTCATACATTCCTTTTTCTTCCATTCGTGATTTATACATGTTACTGTATATTAATATTAAAGTTAAGACTTGTATGATGTGATGACTGTAATATTGTACAACACTACGTCCTTATGTTAACTTCAGTAGTTCAGGAGTTGTTAGGGCTGGTTAGGGTAGCCAACTTTCTACAGGGAGGACCTGTTACACCGCTCAGCCAGCTGGAGACATTTTCTGTGCATGGCAAGCCTTTCCTACAGATGGATTTTTCTATAGTTATTTATTTATTTATTTATTTGTTTGGTGTTTTAGGCCCAGCTCATGAATTTTAGCTCCGCGGAAACCCACATCCGCAGATTGCTGGCAGATCTTGCCCACAAGCCATCAGCCTCTCCTAACTTTATCTTTGTTAGAGTTTTATTTGTGTGTAATAAGACAATGCGACAGTTGGCAAATGGATATACATAACCAGTGAATTCAGCCTCTCCTCAGTTTACCTTTGTTAAGAGTTTTATTTGTGTGTAATAAGACAATGTTACAGTTGGCAAATGGATATACATACTGAGTGAATTCAGCCTCTCCTCAGTTTACCTTTGTTAAGAGTTTTATTTCTGTGTAATAAGACAATGTTACAGTTGGCAAATGGATATACATAACCAGTGAATTCAGCCTCTCCACAGTTTACCTTTGGTAGAGTTTTGTTTCTGTGTAATAAGACAATGTTACAGTTGGCGAATGGATATACATAACCAGTGAATTCAACCTCTCCTCAGTTTACCTTTGTTAGAGTTTTTTTTTGTGTGTAATAAGACAATGTGACAGTTAGCAAATGGATATAAAGTATGTAATAAGGGAAATTAGCCTCTCCACAGTTTACCTTTGGTAGAGTTTTATTTCTGTGTAATAAGATAATGTTACAGTTGGCAAATAGATATACAGAACAAGTGAATTCAACCTCTCCTCAGTTTACCTTTGTTAGAGTTTCATTTGTGTGTAATAAGACAATGTTGCAGTTGGCAAATGGATATACATACTGAGTGAATTCAACCTCTCCACAGTTTACCTTTGTTAAGAGTTTTATTTGTGTGTAATAAGACAATGTTACAGTTGGCAAATGGATATACATACTGAGTGAATTCAGCCTCTCCACAGTTTACCTTTGGTAGAGTTTCATTTGTGTGTAATAAGACAATGTTACAGTTGGCAAATGGATATACATACTGAGTGAATTCAACCTCTCCACAGTTTACCTTTGTTAGAGTTTTATTTGCGTGTAATAAGACAATGTTACATTTGGCAAATGGATATACATACTGAGTGAATTCAACCTCTCCACAGTTTACCTTTGTTAGAGTTTTATTTGTGTGCAATAAGACAGTGTTACAGTTGGCAAATGGATATACATACTGAGTGAATTCAGCCTCTCCACAGTTTACCTTTGTTAGAGTTTTATTTGTGTGTAATAAGACAATGTTACAGTTGGCAAATGGATATACATACTGAGTGAATTCAACCTCTCCTCAGTTTACCTTTGTTAAGAGTTTCATTTGTGTGTAATAAGACAATGTTACAGTTGGCAAATGGATATACATACTGAGTGAATTCAACCTCTCCACAGTTTACCTTTGTTAGAGTTTCATTTGTGTGTAATAAGACAATGTTACAGTTGGCAAATGGATATACATACTGAGTGAATTCAGCCTCTCCACAGTTTACCTTTGTTAGAGTTTTATTTGTGTGTAATAAGACAATGTTACAGTTGGCAAATGGATATACATACTGAGTGAATTCAGCCTCTCCACAGTTTACCTTTGTTAGAGTTTCATTTGTGTGTAATAAGACAATGTTACAGTTGGCAAATGGATATACATACTGAGTGAATTCAGCCTCTCCACAGTTTATCTTTGTTAGAGTTTTATTTGTGTGTAATAAGACAATGTTACAGTTGGCAAATGGATATACATACTGAGTGAATTCAGCCTCTCCACAGTTTACCTTTGTTAGAGTTTCATTTGTGTGTAATAAGACAATGTTACAGTTGGCAGATGGATATACATACTGAGTGAATTCAGCCTCTCCACAGTTTACCTTTGTTAGAGTTTCATTTGTGTGTAATAAGACAATGTTACAGTTGGCAAATGGATATACATACTGAGTGAATTCAACCTCTGCTCAGTTTACCTTTGTTAGAGTTTCATTTGTGTGTAATAAGACAATGTTACAGTTGGCAAATGGATATACATACTGAGTGAATTCAACCTCTGCTCAGTTTACCTTTGTTAGAGTTTCATTTGTGTGTAATAAGACAATGTTACAGTTGGCAAATGGATATACATAACCAGTGAATTCAACCTCTCCACAGTTTACCTTTGTTAGAGTTTTATTTGTGTGTAATAAGACAATGTTACAGTTGGCAAATGGATATACATACTGAGTGAATTCAGCCTCTCCTCAGTTTACCTTTGTTAAGAGTTTTATTTGTGTATAATAAGACAATGTTACAGTTGGCAAATGGATATACATACTGAGTGAATTCAGCCTCTCCACAGTTTACCTTTGTTAGAGTTTTGTTTGTGTGTAATAAGACAATGTTACAGTTGGCAAATGGATATACATACTGAGTGAATTCAGCCTCTCCACAGTTTACCTTTGGTAGAGTTTTATTTGTGTGTAATAAGACAATGTTACAGTTAGCAAATGGATATACATAACCAGTGAATTCAGCCTCTCCACAGTTTACCTTTGTTAAAGTTTTATTTGTGTGTAATAAGACAATGTTACAGTTGGCAAATGGATATACATACTGAGTGAATTCAGCCTCTCCTCAGTTTACCTTTGTTAGAGTTTTATTTGTGTGTAATAAGACAATGTGACAGTTGGCAAATGGATATACATACTGAGTGAATTCAGCCTCTCCACAGTTTACCTTTGTTAGAGTTTTATTTGTGTGTAATAAGACAATGTTACAGTTGGCAAATGGATATACATAACCAGTGAATTCAACCTCTCCTCAGTTTACCTTTGTTAGAGTTTTTTTGTGTGTAATAAGACAATGTGACAGTTAGCAAATGGATATAAAGTATGTAATAAGGGAAATTAGCCTCTCCTCAGTTTCTCTCTGTTAGAGTTTCATTATTTTTGTACTTTTCATGTAAATGCTTCCAGAATGATTTCAGCAGTATTAAGCTTTATAAAAGGGACAGTAATGTTAATGGCAGGTTTTTACGTGTGACTGTTACATTTTGAATAACTCGAAATGCAGTGTTATTATCACAGTTTATAATGATCAGTCAGATGAAAACCCACAACTGTTATGCTGGGTGTCGAAAACTGTAACTTGTGCATATGTAACATTTTCTTCAAGACAGTTTCGGATGTTACCTTGGTTACAGATTAGAAAAGCACCAGCATGCCTTAAAACATCAAAATATTACATACTTTATTTTACATATTTATATTTCATTTTTCTTGCCAAATGTGTTGTATCAGGCTGACCTTTTTTAATAGATGGTGAAGATACTTTTAAAGTATCTTGCCTGAACACAATGCAGTAGAAAATATTGTCAGAGGTCAGTGGTGAATATCAGCTGGCATCTCTAAACCTGAACACCATTATGTTATTGAAGCATCAACACCATTATGTTATTGAAGCATCAACACCATTATGTTATTGAGGCATCAACACCATTATGTTATTGAAGCATCAACACCATTATGTTATTGAAGCATCAACACCATTATGTTCATGAAGCATCAACACCATTGAAATACAGCTGTATTTACATATAATACGTGTAGATTTTATCAGATTTTTGAAGGGCTTGGGGAGTAATAAAAGTGATATTTAATGAACCAGTATGTTACTGGAATATCAGCTTCGTATCTATTAAAAAAAAACTGGATTTTGTGTTTTTGTTTTTGGTAAATCTTTGTTTTAGACCTGATATTGTTGATGTGGAAACAGTTTATAACAGCATTAGACCAAATCACACAATTGTGATAATACATTCACCATTTAATATGAATTTAAGGTATCAAAACATTTGATTATAACGTTGAATTGGTACGTAAAACAGTTTGGATAAATATGTATGTTTACCACTTACAAGTGTTTAACAGTTACAAATGTTTAACAGTTACAAATGTTTCTGTGTTAGTTTGCTATCTTCCCAGTTTATATTGCAATCCTTCATATTGACATTGCTATTCTTCTTGTTGGTATTGTTATCTTTCTTGTTGGTATTGCTATTCTTCTTGTTGGTATTGCTATTGTTCTTGTTGGTATTGCTCTCCTTCGTGTTGGTATTGCCGTCCTTCTCTTGGTTTTGCTGTCCTTCTCTTGCTTTTGCCGTCCTTCATATTCAGTGGAGCCCTTACTTTTGGTATGGCTGTCCCTCATGTTGGTATTGCTATCCTTCGTGTTGGTATTGCCATCTTTCATATCCTTACTTTTAGTATGGCTTTCCCTTATGATGGTATTGTATCTTTCTTGTTGGTATTGCTCTCCTTCATATTTAGTGGAGCCCTTACTGTTTAGTATGGATGTCTTTCATGATGGTAATGCTATCCTTCCTGTTAGTTTTGCTATCCTTCTTGTTGGTATTGCTATCCTTCATATTTAGTGGAGCCCTGCTATCCTTCATATTTAGTGGAGCCCTGCTATCCTTCATATTTAGTGGAGCCCTGCTATCCTTCATATTTAGTCGAGCCCTTACTGTTTGGCATGGCTGTCCCTCATGTTGGTATTGCTATCCTTCTTGGTATTGCTATCCATCATATTTAGTGGAGCCCTGCTATCCTTCATATTTAGTGGAGCCCTGCTATCCTTCATATTTAGTGGAGCCCTGCTATCCTTCATATTTAGTGGAGCCCTTACTGTTTGGCATGGCTGTCCCTCATGTTGATATTGCTATCCTTCTTGGTATTGCTATCCTTCATATTTAGTGGAGCCCTGCTATCCTTCATATTTAGTGGAGCCCTTACTGTTTGGTATGGATGTCCTTCATGATGGTATTGCTATCCTTACTGTTTGGTATGGGTGTCCCTCATGATGGTATTGCTATCCTCACTGTTGGTATGGCTGTAACCCAATGTTAGTATTGCTATCCTTCCTGTTGGTATGGCTGTACCCCGATGTTGGTATTGCTATCCTTCTTGTTGGTATGCCTGTACCCCATGTTGATATTGCTATCCTTCCTGTTGGTAGGGCTGTACCCCGATGTTGGTATTGCTATCCTTCCTGATAGTATGGCTGTAACCCGATGTTGGTATTGTTATCCTTCCTGTTAGTATGGCTGTACCCCGATGTTGGTATTGCTATCCTTCCTGTTAGTATGGCTGTAGCCCGTGTTGGTATTGCTATCCTTCCTGTTGGTATGGCTGTACCCCATGTTGATATTGCTATCCTTCCTGTTGGTATGGCTGTACCCCGATGTTGGTATTGCTATCCTTCCTGTTAGTATGGCTGTACCCCATGTTGACATTGCTATCCTTCCTGTTGGTATGGCTGTAGCCCAATTTTGGTATTGCTATCCTTCCTGTTAGTATTACTATCCTTCCTGTTGGTATGGCTGCACCCCATGTTGATATTGCTATCCTTCCTGTTGGTATGGCTGTAGCCCGATTTTGGTATTGCTATCCTTCCTGTTAGTATTACTATCCTTCTTGTTGGTTTGACTGTACCCCGATGTTGGTATTGCTATCCTTTCTGTTGGTATGGCTGTACCCCGATGTTGGTATTGCTATCCTTTCTGTTGGTATGGCTGTACCCCATGTTGATATTGCTATCCTTCCTGTTGGTATGGCTGTACCCCATGTTGATATTGCTATCCTTCCTGTTGGTATGGCTGTACCCCCGATGTTGGTATTGCTATCCTTCCTGTTGGTATGGCTGTACCCCAATGTTAGTATTGCTATCCTTCCTGTTGGTATGGCTGTCCCCCATGTTGATACTGCTATCCTTCCTCTTGGTATGGCTGTAACCCGATGTTGGTATTGCTGTCCTTCCTGTTGGTATGGCTGTCCCCCATGTTGATACTGCTATCCTTCCTGTTGGTATGGCTGTACCCCATGTTGATATTGCTATCCTTCCTGTTGGTATGGCTGTACCCCCGATGTTGGTATTGCTATCCTTCCTGTTAGTATGGCTGTACCCCGATGTTGGTATTGGTATCCTTCCTGTTGGTATGGCAGTACCCCGATGTTGGTATTGCTATCCTTCCTGTTGGTATGGCTGTACCCCGATGCTGGTATTGGTATCCTTCCTGTTGGTATGGCTGTTCCCCGATGTTGGTATTGGTATCCATCCTGTTGGTATGGCTGTAACCCGATGTTGGTATTGCTATCCTTCCTGTTGGTATGGCTGTACCCTATGTTGATATTGCTATCCTTCCTGTTGGTTTGGCTGTAACCCGATGTTGATATTGCTATCCTTCTTGTTGGTTTGGCTGTAACCCGATGTTGGTATTGCTATCCTTCCTGTTGGTATGGCTGTAACCCGATGTTGGTATTGCTATCCTTCCTGTTGGTATGGCTGTCCCTCATGATGGTATTGCTATCCTTCCTGTTGGTATGGTTGTCCCTCATGTTGGTATTGCTATCCCTCCTGTTGGTATTGCTATCCTTCTTGTTGGTATTGCTATCCTTTATATTTAATACATTCTTTCCTGTTAGTGTGGGTATACATAATCATTTTTATTGATGATGTAATTCTTTCTGATGGTCTTGCAAGCGTTCATTTTATCACTGTAATCCAGTCTGGTGGTAATGTAATACTTCATGGTATGGCAGTCCTTTCTGTTGTTCTTGTTGACACTGCAGTTCTTTCCTGTTGATGTTGTAATCTGTCCTGTTGATGTTGCAATTCTTCCTGTTTTTGTTGTACTCCTTTCTGTACTTATTGCAAGCCTTTCCACTGATATTTTAATCCTTCTGGTCGATATTGTAATGAATGTAATCCAGTCTGGTGGTAATGTAATGCTTCATGATATGGTAATCCTTCCTGTACTTATTGCAAGCCTCTTCACTGATATTTTAATCCTCCTGGTTGATGTTGGAATACTTCCTATTGATGTTGTAATCCTTCCTGTTGATATTGCAATCCTTCTTGTTGATATTGCAATCCTTCTTGTTGATATTGCAATCCTTCTTGTTGATGTTGTAATTCTTCCTATTGATATTGTAATCCTTCCTGTTGATAGTGTAATCCTTCCCATTGATGTTGTAATACTTCCTGTTGATATTGCAATCCTGCCTGTTGATATTGTAACACTTCCTATTGATATTGTAACACTTCCTATTGGTATTGTAATCCTTCCTGTTGATATTGCAATCCTTCCCATTGATATTGTCATACTTCCTATTGATATGGCAATCCTGCCTGTTGATATTGTAACACTTCCTATTGATATTGTAATCCTTCCTGTTGACATTGCAATCCTTCCCTTTGATGTTGCAACCTTTCCCATTGATGTTGTAATCCTTCTTGTTGATATTGTAATCCTTCCCTGCTTGTAGGACAATTCATCCTTAATGTACACAAATATCAGTATTCTGAATACCAACCAATGAATGTTTGTACTTAACAGGATTTTAAAAATTCTTTCCTTGTGTTTTGAGATGTCAGGTCCATGTATTTTCATAGTACGTTTTCTGCATAGAGATTACTTTTGTGACTTGGTACAGTCTTATAAAAAATGCTGAAAAATGAACTTTTACAGAAAAATGCCAAAATTGGCTAAAGGTGCTCTGCCTGAACAGGTGAGGTTCTCAAAACATACAGGAATTCATTAAGCAGAATGTATTTGTGCCTTGCGTATTATATAGGGTAAAATTAAAAATCAAAAAATGAATCAGAATTCTATATATTTTGTGGTCTTTTCCATAAAATATGGATTGTTATTGTTGAATCTGTGTCAATATTGTGCTTCAACTGTATGTTTACTTACATGTTTGTTATCTAGTGGCTTTAATGTTATGGAGGTATTGATGAAAATTACTTGCCACATATTTTACTTGTATCACAGAATGTATGTATATATATATATTGCATGTACTACATTGCGGGCTTTCATTTGGTGAAATGTACATTCCATGAATGTGAAACTGCCTGTTGCTGCTATTCAGGTTTCAATATATTAACTGTAACTGTCGTGTGATATTTGTTGTGCTTGGCTTGATTAAAGCACAGTTAAAGCATACATCCTGTCGTTGTAAACATTAGCATAGTGTAATCCAAAGATAGGAGAGTGGGGGAATTCCATACCGATTCTCCGTCAAAGCTCATTCATCTGATTGAGTAATAGCTACCCAGCCAGTTCCCAGCACTTCTTGTAGGAAAAGTGAGAAAAACGAGCGCAAGGTTGCGGAACTTGTACTTTGTACGAGTACAAACGTTTCATTCAACATCATCATCTTGAATTTTATGGCAACAATGCTCACAAAAATGGAGTGCACTTTAGTCATTGAAACTGGGATATCCGAGATTTCGGCAATCGCCAGCCTTGACCTGTGTGGTGGAATGGTAAGCGTGGTGGAATGGTAAGTGTGGTGGAATGGTAATCGTGTCATTGTGACAAATTGTACCAGGAACTTCTCAACAATGCAGTCGCTGTGAGCTCAAGTCCAGCTCATGATGACTTCCTCTCCGATCGCACGTGGGAAGGTATGCCAGCAACCTGCGGATGATCGTGGCTTTTCCTCGGGCTCTATCCGGTTCCACCAACCATAATGCTGGCCACCGTCATATTAGTGAAATATTCTCCGGTATCTATCTGATGAATCGATCAGGCTGAGCACAAAATGTTTGGCCAAGTATTGGTTGAAGGTGTGTCATTATACTGTGGCACATTGAGACGTTGGTAAGAAAACAACTGGCCATCTGTGCGTAAGTATACAAATGTGCACCAAATTTGGCAACTAACTGACAAACTTTCCAACATGTGCCGTACATATACACTATGCAGGCCAGATTGGCGTACGCCATGTGTTGCGCAACGAACTGATTGTTGCCAAGACGCCCACAAACCATTAAAGCCAATCAACTGTCCCTGTTCAGTGTCGACTGTGTGCCCACACTTCGTGCGCTCCAGTGTCCGTGATAGGCAAGCTTTTTAACCACGTGACCACAGACCCATCTCTCTGTACATGTACAACTGTAACACGTTTTCAGCGGGACCGAGACTTTTTTAACACGAATAAGGAGCCAGTTTATAGTGATATAATCGAGATAAGGATGAAAAAAACTGTTAAACCTGGTTTTATCAAGAAAATGTAACATACCAGAATTTTAACAGTCGTACAGAATATCAAATCTTTGGAACTTTTGATAACTTTCTTGAAATTTGCTCCCGTAGCTTCACTACGGCTTTGTGTAAAAATACTGGTATATGACAGGGTATGGTGTTTTAATCTGTATTCCTTCTTCTTGTCTTCGTCGCCCGTTTTTTGCCTTCGTCGCCCATTTCTTGACAGGGATATTGCATTGAATGCGACGTAGAACATCAGTCCAGTAAAGAAAAAAGTAAGGAATGATTCAAATAAAGCAACAAATGCACAGAATTAAAACGCCGGGCGGTTGTTAGCTCATCCACATGAGTATTATTAGGCCGAAAGGATTCACGAAGGTTTGTAGACTGGGTGAAACATGATCATTGCCTTGAACCGTATCATATCAAATACGAGTAAGATCTGCGCAGGTCATTTTCTTCATTTATACGATTGTACTTGGCTGGTCCAAGGTCAAAAGTCACAATGATTGCGCATCCGTCCGTCCTCTCAGCCTGTAACAAAAGAGTTCAAAGCCATGGACTCTTGTCCTTTCCTTTATGACGTCATAATAATCGGTATCTGTAAAATACTTGTACTACGTCACAGAAGAAAGCAAATTAACGTTCTCCTCCATACTTGGTTTTTTCTATAGCCCGTCCTGGAGTCTTCCATTCTGTACGTAAAACTTACACAAAATTCAGAAAACACCAGGTGTTACTCAGAGGTACATGTACATATATTTAATTTCTCAAGAATTTCTTGCTAAAATATTATATGACTACACACGTGGCCTGAATACCGAGCACTGGCAAATCAACCTCTCACAACTCCAAAACAAGTTGAAGGATTCAACTGGTTACCTTGAAGAATTCAGTCATAGAAATGACACGTATATTATATGTCCACAAAGCATGATATTGGATTCAGACTTCAGTGAAGAATTCGGTTATAGAGATGACAAATATATTACATACCACAAAGCATAATATTGGATGCAGACTTCAGTGAAGAATTCAGTCATAGAGATGATGTACATAATTATGAAATATAATATTGGACGCAGATTTCAATCACGAATTCAGTTCTAGAAACGATGGGTGTAATTATGAAGTATAACACTGGACGCAGACCTCATTGAGAATTCAATTTTAAACATGATGGGTGTAATTTCAAAACATAATAATGGGAACAGACCTTAACAGAAGAATTAAGTTACAGAGATGATAGGTAGAATATATATATATATATATATATATATATATATATATATATATATATATATATATATATATAAAGGGGGACAGATATTAGCATACATAGTTAAAGACATATACGGGAAACACATGTAGATGCATAGCTACACAGAGTATAGTTGAGCTGAACTGGTAGCGGAGGAAAGAGTTAAAATTCACAGTTCAAATGTTTCCCATAGCACTATATAACTATCCAACATATTTTTAAAAAACTGTGCATGAATAGTATATCTCAATAATAATAATATCTTATGTTATTGACTAGAAGAATGTTGTTTCATAGGACAAAGTTAAATCGATGGCAACGGGTTTTTAAAAAATGGCAACTGCCTGAAAAACCTTATTGTGGTTGTTGATGGGACATAAACTGGATCTTGTATTGATCTTCACAATATCGAGGGCACGTAATTCTCTGTAAAGTCAATTTCGACGATATGTGTGACGGTGACAATGGAACTGTAAATGGTTAATGCTATCCTCTATAACACATTTCTCACAGAGGCCTGTGTCATGGACGGCAAAACGAAATAAATACAAATGTGTTGGTATATGACCAGATAATAATCTAACAACAAGGATTTCATCATGGCAGCAACGTAAGGGTTAATTGTAATCGAGAGACACGGATGAATTATGTGTATAGAACATTCTACCCTTTTCAGACTTGCCCCAGTCTCGTTGCCCCATATCAAAAAAAATAGGGGTAATAGAACTAATACGTTCAGGTAAAGTTAACGGAGCGTGAATAGAAATGTCAGGAAAGGAAAGTGATAGTGTGACCAATTACAATGAGATTGATCCTTGGCACATAACAGAGACACAGCTGAATTGTCACATTTACTGATCTTTGAGGGTAGTTCCGTGGATGTATATGGTATGTGCAGCTTTCACAGGAGGAAATGAGGTACAAAAGATAAGTGAAGATTTAAATCATTACACTACAATAAAACAAATTTGTGTGGATCTTAAACTGAAAGGCATTGCATGAGAACCCTGTAAATCTTATAAACAATCACAAGATGAAGGCTGACGAACAGCAGAGGCAGAGTTATTACTTAAAGATGAGAGACAATCTAAGAGTGCGCTGACACCGACGAATGTACAAGGGGCCCTCCTTACAGAAAACGTACATAACGTTTAAGGGCGTCGATGGTAAACTTCCGGTACAAATCCGCAGCGCAGCGCATTGAACCGAATTCAACCCACCCTTAAGTGTCTTACAGGTACGCGCTTCACGGCAGTAGTCAAGCTGAGAACAAATTATGGAAACGAAATAACAAAAGAAGGATTTGTCTATCTGTACCCCCCCCCCCCATCCCCCCCCCCCCAGGATTTCCCAGATATACACTTCTCATAATATTTAATTCTTTATGAGATTTATTAATTATTTGCTCGAGGTGGGCATTTCAAGTTAAATGCCTATCGAGCAATGCCCCAAGATACCGGAAAGAATTTAATATTTTAATGGGCAAATTGTTAAGTTTGACAACCACATCGTTAACAGTTTTTTTTTGGTAAAAATAACATCTTCAGCCTTCGCAGACGAGAATTTAAACCCCCATTTATTACTCCATTGGATGATGGCATCTGTTCTTTGCTGAATATATCTCTTGCAAACAATGATATTTCGAGAGCGAATCCATAAAGCTTTATCATCAGCAAACAATGAGCATTTAAGGCTAGGAGGGATAGATTCCGGGAGATCATTAATAGCTATATTTAAGAGAGTGGGTAATAAAACACTACCCTGTAGCACCCCATTCTCTACAGAGAGAGAAATGAGAAAAATGCCGACCGACATGAACTTAAATAAAACGATTTTTTCACGAACATTTTCCCACATATAGCAATATCCCTCAGTTTCATCAACGCATCTGTCCTCCAGATCATACCGTATGCCTTTTGAATGTCCAAAAACAGCAAATAAACATTCTTCAACTGAAAAACAATTACGAATATCGGTTTTGAGTGTTATCACATGATCAGCAGTACACATGTCAAGCCGGAAGCCACTCGGAGCTCAAAGCATTATTTTTAGTTAAGAAATATATTAGACGGGAATTAATCATTCTTTCCATAGTTTTACAGATGCATGACGTTAGAGCTATGAGCCGATATGAAGATGGGAGAGATTGATCTTTTCCAGGGACCAGTATGTCTTCAGTTCTCTTCCGGGTGGACGGTCACTCCATGCTTTACTCATGTAGAAGCATGAGTAAAGTGTTAGCACAGCGGTCGGGTTTCTAATCACTGAATACATAACGCCGTCTTCTCCAAGGGAAGAATCCGCAGGCGAGGATAAAGCCTGTTTCAGTTCTGTAATGCTAATAATGCTGAAGTCCTCAATAATAGGCATGACATCAAACGCTATATTACTGAAAGGGCGCAAGTCTTCATCATCATTTTTATGTGGGACAAAATCTAGATTATAGCTGTCCGAACTGGACACAAAAGAGAACGTATCAACCAGTAATTAGCTTTTTCTTCATTGGACACATTTTCTACCCCATAAGATATAATTGTAAGAATATTACCTTCATCTATCCACCACTTTATCTTAATCTTCACCTTAGGAATATTACCTTCATCTATCCACCACTTCATCTTCATCTTCACCTTAGGAATATTACCTTCATCTATCCACCACTTCATCTTCATTTTCACCTTAGGGATATTACCTTCATCTATTCACCATTTCATCTTCATCTTCACCTTAGGAATATTACCTTCATCTATCGACCACTTCATCTTCATCTTCACCTTTGGAATATTACCTTCATCTATCCACCACTTCATCTTCATCTTCACCTTAGGAATATTACCTTCATCTATCCACCACTTCATCTTCATTTTCACCTTAGGGATATTACCTTCATCTATTCACCACTTCATCTTCATCTTCACCTTAGGAATATTACCTTCATCTATCGACCACTTCATCTTCATCTTCACCTTTGGAATATTACAGTCATCTATCCACCACTTCATCTTCATCTTCACCTTAGGAATATTACCTTCATCTATCCACCACTTCATCTTCATCTTCACCTTGGGGCCTCCGTGGCTCAGTCGGTTAAAGCGCTAGCGCAGCGTAATAACCCAGGAGTCTCTCACCAATGCGGTCGCTGTGAGTTCAAGTCCAGCTCATGCTGGCTTCCTCTCCGGCCGTACGTGAGAAGGTCTGTCAGCAACCTGCGGATGGTCGTGGGTTTCCCCCGGGCTCTGCCCGGTTTCCACCCACCATAATGCTGGCCGCCGTCGTATAAGTGAAATATACTATCCAAAAAAAGAAACGCATAACCCGGTTTTTTGCGGAGGTGATGCAGTCTTTTCAATTATGCATAACTAAATAAGAATTGCTATTCTGCAAATATTTTTTTACACAGATTAAGGAAGGGTCCATATCTAGACAACAAGGCCATCAACTTGAGGTAAGACACTCACAATGAGTCTCCCACTTGAGTGGAATGTCAGTATCTGTTGTGACCACCACGGGCACGAATAACAGTTCTGACACGCCTTGTCATGGACTAGATGAGACGCTGGATAGAGGCCTGGGGAATGTTCTGCCACTCCTCCTGCAAACATGCAACTTGTTCTTGAAGCGTTTGGGGTTGAGGTTGACGTTGGCGTAGACGTCGATCAAGTTCATCCCACAGATGCTCAATTGGGTTAAGATCCGGGGAACGGGACGGCCAGGGTAGCACATTTACATTGTTTTCGGCCAGGAAGTCCCTTGTGACACGTGCCGTGTGCGGTCTGGCGTTGTCCTGCTGGAACAACTCCCGCTGAACGTCGATGACAGGTAAGAGGTGTGGCTGCAGGATGGTGTCTCGGTAGCGTACGGCCGTAAGGTTTCCCTGAACGTGGACAAGATTTGTACGACCAGTATACGATATTGCTGCCCACATCATCACACTCCCTCCACCAAATCTGTCCACTTGGCGTACGCAGTTAGGGGCATAACGTTCGTGAGCACGTCTGTAAACCCGCTTTCTACCATCACGTCTCTGCAATAGGAATCTGAACTCATCACTGAACCAAATGCGTCGCCAGTTGCGTAGATTCCATGCAGTCAGGTTGTTACACCATCGGAGGCGATTGGCGCGATGGTGAGGACGCAGCACGATCCCAACATAGGGCCTCCTGACTCTCAGTCCATGTTCCCTCAGCTTGTTCCGCACTGTCTGACCTGATATCCTCCTCAGTCCCGGTATGCTGGCTGCTGTGCTTTCAGCTGTTGCACAACGGTCACGCAAATGGAGGACCCTTATGTAGCGATCTTGGGCTGCTGTAGTGACACGTGGTCGACCTGAACGCCGACGGTCATTTGTTGTCCCAGTATTGTTGTAGCGGGCAGCAAGCCGTGAAATCGTGCTCTGGCTGACGTGTAGACGCCTAGAAATGGACGATTGGGACTCTCCAGCTTGAAGTCTTCCAATGGCAATATTTCTTGTGACAGTGTCAAGACGTGGCATGTTGAATCAGCTTGAAAACACCACTTGAAAGACGCCGATTTCCGGCCCGAAGTTGCGGTTTTATAGTCACACACTGCATGCTTTCCATGCGTAAGTTCGGCGTGTAAGACTGCACGTGATGCAGTGTGGTGCTGTATTTTTTACTTCTTCCAAAAACGGCCTCCAAACTCAACATTTTCAACCAAGAAATGTTTTGAGGAATAAAATGTGTGCTAACTGTGACTATTAACAATATTAAAACACATTTTGCTCATGAAATGAAGACAAAATGTATTTATTTCATTTTAAAATAAAACAAAACACCTATGCGTTTCTTTTTTTGGATAGTATGTTCTTGAGTACGGCGTAAAACACCAATTAAAAAAAATCAAATCAAAATCATCTTCACCTTAGGAATATCACAGTCATCTATCCACCACTTCATCTTCATCCTCACCTTAGGAATATTACCTTCATTTATTCACCACTTCATCTTCATCTTCACCTTAGGAATATTACCTTCATCTATTCACCACTTCATCTTCATCTTCACCTTAGGAATATTACAGTCATCTATCCACCACTTCATCTTCATCTTCACCTTAGGAATATTACCTTCATCTATCCACCACTTCATCTTCATCCTCAAATTAGGAATATTACCTTCATCTATTCACCACTTCATCTTCATCTTCACCTTAGGAATATTACCTTCATCTATTCACCACTTTATCTTCATCTTCACCTTAGGAATATTACCTTCATCTGTCCACCACGTCATTGACATCTTGGGATGAACTACTAGGGATGATTTTGGACTGGAATTATCGGCCGCAGTGGACATAGCTTTAGGTGTATTGTTAGTAAATATATCAACATCTTCATTAAACGTATCACCTGAAAAGGACTTTATTCATTCCTGTCTATATAGATCCAAATCGGCTTTATGTACTCTCCATCTTGGGAGTTCACGCAGGCTATTAACATGTGGAGAAAAATTGTACATAGCATACATTGTGCAATGGTCATTCCCAAAAGGTGAGGTCCTATCCACAGACCAACTGTAATTAAGACTAATATCAGATGTACATATTGTAAAATCTAATGCTGATGTATTGCCTGTACAAGGGTCTATACGAGTTCATGTGCCATCATTTAAAATAACTAAATCATTTTCTTGGATAAAATCTACAACTGTTCTTCAATTAGTGTCTGTTTTTACCCACCCCACAAAGGATTATGAGCATTGAAATCTCCACAAATGACATAAGGCCTTTTGCAAAATGATAAAAGCAAATTAAAATCATTGGTGGTTAGCTTCTTACAAGGATTATACAAGTTACCCACAGTACCGGTAACAGATATACCATTTAAGGTAAAAACACGGTGTCATGGTTGTGTTGTTGTTTGTGACTTATGAAAGGATGTTGTCTGTTGTACATAAACTTGCACGACATCCGTCAGTTAAGCATTTCCTTGCTGTCCAATTTTTCTTTCTTTCGTATGACCCGGTATTTGTAGCCGCTATGCATAACAGCCTGTCCCCCTCTCGTTGTAGGAACAAACTCAAGTCGTGTCTGTAAAGATGCCATATTTTGGAGTGACCATGTTGATTGTTAGCTACCTTTACGTAGCAAGAGTGAGCAATTTTCTGTCAGTAAATAAAAGTGTTGACGGAACTGCACTCATGCTAAGTTGCTGGATTTATATCACCTGTGGGTAAATCTTTTACTACATGTTGACTCTACACAGTGGGTAAACTGACCTATCGCCATTGGGTGAACCGAAGCGGTTTTGAACTATTTCAAATACAGCCCTAACCAAACCTGCTGCATCCAAAACAGCATTGAATTTAAGCATAATTTCTGTAAAAACTGCAAGTAAGCGAGTGACCATATTATAAAACATGTCTTCAGTCTGAGAACCGGTATCGGCATTAGTTTGAGTGAAAACTGATCACATTACAAGCTTAACGGGCTTGGCAGGCTTAGCATGCTTAATCAAAGGTGAAGGTTGAGAAGACTGAACAGGACGAGGTATGACACCCACGACATCTCGGACATCTCTGGCGCCCCACACAGTCAATAGAAATATGGCCGTACAACTGGCACTTACAGCACCGTGCAACGGTGGAACGTAAGTTTTAACTTTAAACATTTCGTATCCTAAGTGTACTTTACAAGGGTAAGTTTTCTAGGTCGAAAAAGAGAAAGAAACATTTTATCGGAACTTTGTCTTTGCCCTTTAATAATCGCTGTGCTCTAGTCACTTTACTTTTTTTGAGGCCACAAGAACTTTCTCTTCCGTTATATCTTCACCTAAAACGTTAATTACCCCACTAGTATACACACACACACACACAAAGAGTACAAAATGTTCAAGAATATATATCTTAGGCAGCCTGCACACTCAAATTGTGTGTTATTGAGCGATTCTGATAGTTGATGAGATTTATTACAATGTATTTCTTCATTGTGACCCATGGGACACATTGGCCCACAGTGATTGTCTGTTTGATTTCTGCCACCAATGAGGTCTCAGGCACATTAGCATTTACCTAATCATTAACATATTTGAATGACATTTGGAAGCTGGTAGCATTAAGGCAGTAAGTCATACTACAAATGCGACCTTGTGAACAAGGAAGGGATTGGCTTCATTCCGTCTGACAGAACAGATTTTCTGCGTCATCTCCATCACAATGGCCATGACAATATGAAGTCGTTTCTCGTGAATGCTGAACACAGTTTTAATCATTGTCCGACCAATGGTAATTTAAAACAGGTCCGTTAGAGGTCCAGTTAGAGCTTAAAGCTCGCCGATTACTTAAGACCAAGAGACGCTCTTACTGATTGAAGGTTGTTTCAGACATGACGTTAAAAGGTCTTACTAACATTATATCGATCTTGCTATTTGAATATTTAATAGTTAAACATCAAAGGCTAAGAAGTCTCCATTACGCTGCCATTTGAACAGATTACATACGTCATCGTGCTTAGCTTTACCCAGTAGCTCTTCAGGACATGACATTCCAGACACAGTTTGGCAGCCTACAGTCATGCATGTGGGCACAATGTGGTCCTCTAGTGCACCCCAAACTCTCCCTTTTTAGAGTTGGCTTTCACAGACCTTAAAATCCACGATTACCACGATATACATACGTATTTAGCTGAGATTGGAAATGCACGTTGATCATATGGTAAGAGTAAAATCTTAAGCAGCTTGACGTCACAATGAATATTCAAGAGGAGGAAAGGCGGCGTTTGATAGGACAAGCCTAAAACAGGGCGGAGCTATCAGTGTGCCTCGAATCGGTGGATTTTGTAGAAAATACCGATGTTTAAAACCGTTTTCCTCTCTTACGACTTTAAAAAATCTAAAAAATATAGAATTCCACCCAGTCTGTATTGCTCTTTCATTTAAGGTACGTTTTGTATAAATATGTTCTTTTCTTAAGACCACGAGGCGTTCTTACTGACAGAACGTTGTTTTAGACATGACGTTAAAAGGTCTTATCATATACCTATGCGTGTTACCCGCCTGATACAGAGCCCCCTGATATTTTCTCGTATCACCACACTCTGAACATTTTGCACGCGCGGAACTACTTTTGCACCGAGTGACCTTGCCTGGGGAAAGCCCTGTGGTCCTTGACGGGGATTTCCATACAGTGCTGACCTACTTACACGAACATGCGATTTATTTAAGACCCAGAAAAACTAATAAAATTTTTTCTACACATCTACATGCCAACATAATGGGCAAAAAGGTTATGATCAAATATTTTCGTCATTTTTTTGTGTCGTCTGCTTCGTGATTTTTGGCGTCAAATTACATTCCGCAACGCTGATAGTTGTCGATGTCAAACTGAAAAGCCAACTATACTTACTTGATGATGTATAAATAATATTTCCACGGTTTTTCGAGTCTTTGTTTTATTTTCTTTTTTTTTTGTTTATTTTCTTTTTTTTTACCCAATGTTTGTGCCTTCTACGGTGGTCAACTATTTTGAAATATGCTATATTTAGAAATGTGCGCATAATAGTTTGTAAGCGTTATGACGGCCTGTGCACTGCCAGACACTATACGCTAAGCAATGTAGTCTGAAGAAATATCTGGATTTTATGCCCCCCAAAATAATGTCAAAAGAAGGTATATGATAAATAGATTATCATTACACTGTGCAGATCTGCATCGTCGCTGGTGGAGGTGCTCAACTCAACTTTACAAGCCGACGTTTTGCTCCCTTCTCGCTTAATGGTCCGCCACGCTCCTCGCTCATTGAACGACGCAGCGCGGACGTCAACGAAATAACCCAGCGGTAAAAACGCACACAACCCAGCCACCTCATTGGTCCGTTTTGGCGCCACTCAGCTTAACACTCAAGTTTACAAGGCGACGCGCGGGTAACTACCATCCCGTGAAAATGGTGTACTATAGCATACCTCATCATATCATAGCGTAGTATCGTGTAGTGTTGTGTTGTGTAGTGTACTGTAGTGTACTTCGCTGACATCGAATTGACAACAGGCATTGTCCATGCCATCTGTGATGTCCCAATATTTGTTCTTTTATTCAGTTTTACATTAATCCGTTCAAACACGCGGGCTTAGATTAGCAATACAGCGCCAGAGGCTGTTCCCCGGCTATAACCGTGTCAACAAACGACCCAGAGTTATTCCCCCTGAAATTCGAGAGAGAATTTCATGGGGGAATTCCTCCTGAAATTCGAGAAAGAATTTTACGGTTCTGGGTGCGAAATGGAGCTCACCCATTGGTCAGTTCTGGCGCGACATGGAACTCAAGGAGCTGCTCTCGCGCGTGACATCAACTTTGGCGTTAACGGAATGGAGCGCGGACTCAACGACACACCTCTACCTCCTCAAACGACACGTATGCAACATTTACTACTACTGTCGTGAACATTGTCACTGCAGGCAATTGGCAGTGAAATCGGACATTTAGCCATGAACGCGCACGACATAGGCCTCGTGTCACAGCCTCGAATCTCATCAGATTCCCCCTCCAAGGTGAGTTGACTTTAAACATCAATGAAACACGTTGTTGTTGAAATCGAAATGGGAAGGTCAATGCTGTTAGAGTTGATCAAACTTCGAATGTCATGATTTTTACGAGCTATTTTGATGTGTTTTTATATACATACATCTACTGGCAGGCGCGATGTATTTATTTGACTTGTCATGCTTTAATTCTTAAAATCTTAGAGGTTAAACCAGTCCTCCACAGAAGGTACACAACAGGTAATGTGTGGACCCGGTATTAGATAGAGCGGAAAACCAGCTCTCCTGAGGTTACACATCAGGTAATGTGTGGACCCAGTATTAGAGAGAGTGGGAAAACCAGCTCTACTGAGAAGTTACACATCAGGTAATGTGTGGACCCGGTATTAGAGAGAGTGGGAAAACCATCTCTCCTGAGAAGTTACACATCAGGTAATGTGTGGACCCGGTATTATAGAGAGTGGGAAAACCATCTCTTCTGAGAAGTTACACATTTGGTAATGTGTGGACCCGGTATTAGAGAGAGTGGGAAAACCATCTCTAATGAGGAGTTACACATCAGGTAATGTGTAGACCCGGTATTACAGAGAGAGGAAAACCAGCTCTCCTGAGAAGCTACACATTAGGTAATTTGTGAACCGGGTATTAGAGAGAGTGGGAAAACCAGCCCTACTGAGAAGTTCCACATCAGGTAATGTGTAGACCCGGTATTACAGAGAGAGGAAAACCAGCTCTCGTGAGAAGTTACACATCAGGTAATGTCTGGACACGGTATTACAGAGAGAGGAAAACCATGCGTGGACCAGTTGTTAGAGAGAGGGGAATACCAGCCCTCCCAAGAAGATACACATCAGGTAATGTGAGCACCCGGTATTAGAGAGATGAAAAACAGCTCCCCCAATTGTCACGTATGCTCCCTTGATGTGTTTCTACACATCAGGTAAAGTATAGATGCCGTATTACAGAGAGGGGGAAATCAGCTCCCCAGAGAAGATACGCATCAGGTAATGTGAGGAAACTTAGCACTACTGATACGATACCCATCAGGTATCTAGGTATCTTGAATATGTTGAATATGAAGTTCATATGCGTAAAAAAACTTGAGTAACAATACTACATACGGTTCATAGTTTTATGTGTATTATTACATTTCACTGACACCTACTCAATCATTCAAACAATCATTCAAAAAATTACTTAATATACAATCATTTGTTTTTATTTAGCACATTTCTCAGACTTTGCAACACAAAAGACAGAAAACGGCAAAATATCACTGAATCCTACAAGTAGATGAATAAAAATACAACTCATATCAAAATAACAACAAGCAGATGCAATGGCGTAATGCGCTAATAGATGACCTCATAATCTTGACCACAAGTTGCCACAGCTACAGTACTAGTGATGACGCCGCTTCTTAAAGTAAATTAGGTACAGTATAATTAAAAGACGGACAGCAGAGAGAGTAAAAGCAGAGCAGTGACAACAGTGTGATAGCTGGCAAATGGTTACATGTAACAGACGAAATACAGCCTCCTGTCAATTCACCTCAGTCAGGGTTTTCTTCTAACTCTTCATGTTAATAAATAGTAGCAATTTACACATCCCCTAGCACCATGGCTTAAGCAATTTACGAAAAATAAATGCAGTGATGTCAACTGCAATTTAATAGATGTCACTCGTCTAAAATTACTCCAAGCCAGACTTTCACATATGGAAATCAAAGATAATTTTCCAGCTGATTTTAGATGGACACATTGTTGGGTGATTTAACATACATGCATGGGGATTTTGACATTGCACGTCATGCTGGAGACGAATCGTGGTCTTTGAGGTTAAACTTAAAATGTAACTATCTACCCATTCTGTAGAACACACATAGTGATAAGTGGCATTACAAGCTGGCTGTGAGTCTCTTACATACAGATAATGTCAGGGTGTATGTTATACATGTCAATTTACTTTAAGCACATGTAGGACTACGGATCTGGGTGAAGTTAATTTAACATAAGAAAGAGACAACCCATGTTGTTCTTATTCATACATGTATGCAATAAAAGAGAATTAGCGCTCAGTATATGCATAACACAAATTTATTAGGTTTTTGAAAGACAAATTGTAGACAGGGTTGTTTACATCAATTTAAAAAAAAAAACCAAAGAGAAACGGTGCAACAGCTATACACCTATCAGTTCACCGGACTAAGCACATCCAAGCCGAACAAAATTTGTATTCTGCACAAAAGTATGGTGTACCTACAGGGCAGGGATCTACCTGGGCAGTGAATACAATTTGCAGTAATGCATATTATCTAACATCACAGCAATTACATGGAAATCTCGTTTAAAGGAAATATCTATAATTTATAGTATACATGCTTAACATCTTTCCCTACATTGCTTACACACTAAAAAACATGTGTTGCATTTAAACACATTTCTGAAACACCTGTTGGTTTTTACTCATAAATGAAGTGTCTGGTAACTAAGAGATGTGTTTATTATTCTAAACACATCATAGTAATGGGGTGGATATATTAAGAAACAGACATTCCAGTAAACACATGTTTATATTGAGTGTAGACAGCTGATGAACTTCTCAAAATGTTTAATATTGTAAACATGAGACATGTTTACACTCTAATGCATAACACCATTCATGTATATGTTCAAACCATGACCAGGTACATGTACATGTAGTGACAATGTGTTAGTAAAGACAAAGTTTCAATAAACGAAGTAAAAAAGAAAAAAATTAGCCAAATATACAGGAAAGAATAATATCAAGATTTGAGTTATTTGATTGGTGTTTAGGCCGTACATACTTAAACGACAGCTGCCAGCATTATGGTGTGAGGAAACCTGGCAGAGACCAGGAGAAACACATAACCATCCGCAGGTTGTTGCCAGACCTTCCCACTCACCGCTGGGAAGGAAGCCAGCATTGGTGAGAGGCACCTGGATCATTGTAGCGAACTGGCACGCTAACCGAACATGCTTTGTTGGACATAGGATTAAGCATACCTTACAGGATATGTCAACAAAAGATTTTTGTTTGTATTCTTTCTGAACAAACTACTATTAAAATCGAACAAAAAACCTGTTGAAGTATGGGGCTTTATTGGAGATTCTGTTGGTTTACGCTGAAAAAGGTGACTAACTGACAGGTTATATCCTATATCCTTTACAGACATGAGGTGAACACCTCAGTGTAAGATATAAATGAGGTGTATATGGGGTGTGCGTTTCATGTATACCTCAGTGTGAGGTAAAGATACATGTATGTACACCCCATCTATATTATCTGAGGTATACTGTACCTCAAGTTTACACCAGCCACATGTACGGAAAGAGCATAGAACAGTATTTGATGATGAGATAATATACCTCAAATACACCTTAACAACTTTAAAAAATATCAACAGTTAGACATGTTAGACGATGTAGCTAAGGTTCACCTCAGAAACTTTGACAGTTTTTTAATATAAGTAAGTGACCATGTACTTGGGGTACACCTCAACCGCTTTTTTAAAGTTTTAAAATAAAAGATCAGATTCAGGCATTTAACTTCAAACAAAATGATGACTACAAAATTGTTTTTTTTTTTGTATCACAAAAATGTTTACAAAATAAACATAAGCCTTTTTCTCCCCCAGTACACACTTGCATAAAGAGTAGCACTAAATTTTGTTCAAGCACCTCATGTAAATGTAAATCACTGTTGTTGTTGTAAATCAGCTGCAAATTACAGATACTGTAAACAAAGAACTGCATGCACTTACAAACTTACAACTTAACTTTATCTATAATTTATACAGCCATTTGCTTAGTGTTTTGAGATTGTTTTCTGCTAAAATAAAAATGAAAACAGTGTGCTAAATGTTACACTCAGGTACTTCCACCTTGCCAATAGCATATACCTGAGCTATACCTCCACCTGTACCTGTATCTTTTTACCAACCACAGTACCTCAGGTTCACTTTCAATAAACCTCATATACATGTAGGCCTACATCCCCAAGTACATGTATACCTCAGACACACCATCAGATATATGCTACACCTCAGATGTACCTCAAGTATACCTCCAGTACACCTTATTGGTTACACATGCCCGATTCGGGCAATTGGGTCCAAGATTTCTTCCCAACTGAAGTGTGAACGAGCACTCAAAAAACTGGATAAAACTGCCACAAAGACACACTATAAATTTTTGCCCTGCTATTCTGCATCCAGTTAAAGTATGTCAGAATTTTATTTGTTTTGGATAGAACTAAAAACCTTCTGCCCAGTATTATTACCCACCCCATGAAGGCTACCGAGGTAACAAGATGTTATGACTTCACTTCCAGCAACCACACTTCAAACGAATGGCTGTAATGCTAGGTGGATTTTTGATATGTTGTAGAGAAAAGTGCAAACTGCATATACAGGTATGGCATGGTGCCACATGAAAGTTTAGTAGGAGATATATATTTTTGAGGTTGAATTTGACGAATTTACTGCATAAATAGTAAAGGAAAATCAAAGAAAAAAATCAAAAAACCTACTTTTGCTTGACCACCTTTATTGTGATAAGGTCAAGTTTGGAGTGTCTTAACTTAACTGGACTACATTTTGGGTATTTACCATGGGTTATGCCCATCCCTTACAACCCCAAACCTGTTTACATGTATGTACCTCACACCCCAACCCCCATTCTGCTATTTATGCAAAATTTCTCCCTCACACTTATAAGGTTTGTATTTCCAAATTTCATTTACACAGGTGAATGTAAGATTGCATTTATTTGACCAGAACTCTTTCAGGATGTATATATTTAGACATAGCAAGTTATTTTTATCACATATTCTGACACTTAGTATAGCAATGCACAATTATGTATTACAATTTTGTTGTATGCAAAGTGAGACTCTACAACATTAAATGTGCCAATGTTGTGTTTCAAAATAGGCCTGAAAGTTGATATGCTTCTTATTTTGAGGAAATCTGATTAAATGTGCTGTTCGTGCAACAATAATTATAAAAATTTGTATAGTTTTTTAATTCATTTTTACAGGTACAAGAGGGGATAGGCTTAGCAATTTTTACAGAACTTCTGCACAGCTGGGAAAAAGTGGTAAAATTTTAGCATCTAAAGACAGTAAGTGTTGCATTTTAAGGAAATACAGGGTAAATGCTCATTTCTGTAGATTTTCTTTATGGAACAGAAATTTAAAACCCCATTCTCCACAAAACATCCTATCCCAGACAATTAGGTGTATAGTATCAACCCAGGTGGGCCACTACCCACAGCCCTGAAATTTGACTTTTGCCATTAGCCATGTGAGATATTGGTTTTAGTGCCAAATTCATATAAAGATATCACTAACAAGAAATCTTAAAACTTTGTCCTGTTTATAAGTTACACATGAACAATTCAGGAAATTGGGTCCAAGATTTGCCTACCAAACTGAAGTGGGACTGATAGGATAAAACTGACATCAGAATTTTATTTGTTTTGGATAGAACTGAAAACTTTTTCCCCATTGGTATTACCCACCTCTCTAGAGGTGTTTTGACTTAGTTTCAGCCACTGTAGCTAAAAAAAATGGTAGCTTAGACTGTTGTAGACAAAAGTGCAAGCTGCATGTGGAGGTATGGCAAAGTACCACGCGAAAGTTAGGGTATACATATTTTTCACGTTGAAGATTTACTACATAGTTATTAAGGAAAATCAATGCTCTGGCCTAACCTAAAATATTTTACATAAAGATACTTCACCCATTCAGTTTTTTTCTTAGGAACTAAAGTTACATAACACAACAAGAGTTACTCCATGCACCATGTTGACTATATTATGTATTGTTATGTATAAACTGGGACCTGTTTTGCTCAGTGACACTCTTGATTATGTTGATTTACAAGTCTCCATTACTAAAACCAAAACTACCCAGTCATAATCTACATGTATTTTGTCTGGAAGAAAACTGACATTGATGTCCAGGACAAGTCAGACAGACTGTGTATAACTACACCCAGCTGTAAGCTTGTGACAGATCACTGACCACTTTGCAGAAGAAGCTATACATACTGAATTAGCCACACTGCTCACATTAACTAAAACATCTACAAACTGGTCATTTATTTTTCTTAAAAAGAGTCTATTTCAACAAATTATAATATGATGGAAAAGGTGTAATGAATAATTACCCGATGGGCAGGAAGTGCTTATCATATCACAGAGAACTGGAGGCAGATGTGCAGAGTCACCCGTTACCAGACGAGCAGACACAGATCCATACCCGACAAACTCAACCCATGGCACGAGAGGCTCTGTGACGATAACACCACTGACTGTGTACATTACCTGGTTGTTGTCACAGTCCAGGACTGTCAGTTTGTGGTCATCACAGTCCAGGTACACACCCAGGTGATGAGGTCGTGTGTAACGTCTGTCCTGTAGATAGCCAGGTTTGATCTCACCACCAGCACAGTGACTATAACACTTGACCTCATCACCACTGTACAACATCTCAATGTACCAGGAGTTACGGCCAGGGTCTGTCTCCTCACTCACATCACAGCTCTCCTGTGTCACTCCTACACGACAGTAACAGTCATGTGAACAGGTGATGTGTAGCTCCCAGTAGTACCTGCCCGTCTGGTAACGCCCGTCTGTCACAGCTCTCCTCCACCTCCACACGGACGAGCCCTCAGCCTTTACCACACAGCCGCTGTCAGTGATTCTCAGCTTCCTGTCGTCTGTCTCTGTGAATCTCAGCGTCGGCTCTGCAAAAACACAACAGAAGCAGCATGAACAACAGCAAATCATAAACACACGCTGTGAGACTGAGGTGTAAATACCTGTACACATACCGTAGTTTTACCTTCTCAGCACAATCTCTTGGACTAAAATGACACATATCGCTGGTATGAATGTAATTTATACACGGATCTCTGTCATTTTCAGCCAGTTTAAAAGAGTTGAGTTTCGACAAGATCTGGATCCATCACTAAATGACGGGTACGACAGAGACCAAGTACTGGGTTAAAATACAGACTTTTAACGCTCTAATTTGTTTGAAACTTATCACTTACAACAAGAACAATACCTTCCTCTATCCGACACAGGTTTTAGTTGTCAGTTATAGCACATATGAGCACACAATTCACTATGAAGCTGTAGTAGGCCTGTTGGTGTAACCAGCTACCGAAGCCGTCTGTGTAGTAGGGGAGGTAACTCGCCACACATAACTTGTGTAACATTGCCCCAAAGACTATTTAATCCATCAGAATAATTAGTAGTAAAAAAGTATTGCATTCAGTTTTCGTCAATAGATTTTTTAAAACAGAGTTAATATATTTAAATATTAAAAACAAACTATTATCAAGTGAGGAAATACATCTAGATCAACAATTATTTCTATATACATAATGGAATCTTTTACACTTCATTATTGATAATGAAACAAATATGAGGGTTGTTTTCTCTCTGAAATAAGTGTTTGACTACATTTGAATCTAGCAAATAATGGTGAGTTTTTACTTGGATACTTGTTTAATAATTAAGAGACATGACATATATTCTGATGTCAGATATATGTTAAATATTACAGGTCAAGACACTGAGGTATTTGTTACAATATGTTATCTGTTCTGTACACCTGGTAGTTTGCCCATATGATTTAAATATCACTCAGACAAGACACTCAGGGGTACAATATGTTACCTGTTCTGTTCTAACAGTACATCTACTGGTTTGTCCACATAGGGTAAATATCACTCAGACACTCAGGGGTACAATATGTTACCTGTTCTGTTCTAACAGTACATCTACTGGTTTGTCTACATGGGGTAAATATCAGTCAGACACTCCGGGGTACAATATGTTACCTGTTCTGTTCTAACAGTACATCTACTGGTTTGTCCACATAGGGTAAATATCAGTCAGACACTCATGGGTACAATATGTTACCTGTTCTGTTCTAACAGTACATCTACTGGTTTGTCCACATAGGGTAAATATCACTCAGACACTCAGGGGTACAATATGTTACCTGTTCTGTTCTAACAGTACATCTACTGGTTTGTCCACATAGGGTAAATATCACTCAGACACTCAGGGGTACAATATGTTACCTGTTCTGTTCTAACAGTACATCTACTGGTTTGTCCACATAGGGTAAATATCACTCAGACACTCAGGGGTACAATATGTTACCTGTTCTGTTCTAACAGTACATCTACTGGTTTGTCCACATAGGGTAAATATCACTCAGGCACTCAGGGGTACAATATGTTACCTGTTCTGTTCTAACAGTACATCTACTGGTTTGTCCACATAGGGTAAATATCACTCAGACACTCAGGGGTACAATATGTTACCTGTTCTGTTCTAACAGTACATCTACTGGTTTGTCCACATAGGGTAAATATCACTCAGACACTCAGGGGTACAATATGTTACCTGTTCTGTTCTAACAGTACATCTACTGGTTTGTCCACATAGGGTAAATATCACTCAGACACTCATGGGTACAATATGTTACCTGTTCTGTTCTAACAGTACATCTACTGGTTTGTCCACATGGGATAAATATCATTCAGACACTCAGGGGTACAATATGTTACCTGTTCTGTTCTAACAGTACATCTACTGGTTTGTCCACATAGGGTAAATATCACTCAGACACTCAGGGGTACAATTTGTTACCTGTTCTGTTCTAACAGTACATCTACTGGTTTGTACACATGGGGTAAATATCACTCAGACACCCATGGGTACAATATGTTACCTGTTCTGTTCTAACAGTACATCTACTGGTTTGTCCACATAGGGTAAATATCACTCAGACACTCATGGGTACAATATGTTACCTGTTCTGTTCTAACAGTACATCTACTGGTTTGTCCACATAGGGTAAATATCACTCAGACACTCATGGGTACAATATGTTACCTGTTCTGTTCTAACAGTACATCTACTGGTTTGTCTACATGGGGTAAATATCACTCAGACACTCAGGGGTACAATATGTTACCTGTTCTGTTCTAACAGTACATCTACTGGTTTGTCCACATAGGGTAAATATCACTCAGACACTCATGGGTACAATATGTTACCTGTTCTGTTCTATCAGTACATCTACTGGTTTGTCTACATGGGGTAAATATCACTCAGACACTCAGGGGTACAATATGTTACCTGTTCTGTTCTAACAGTACATCTACTGGTTTGTCCACATAGGGTAAATATCACTCAGACACTCATGGGTACAATATGTTACCTGTTCTGTTCTAACAGTACATCTACTGGTTTGTCCACATAGGGTAAATATCACTCAGACACTCAGGGGTACAATATGTTACCTGTTCTGTTCTAACAGTACACCTGTTGATTTATCCACATGGGGTAAATATCAGTCAGACACTCAGGGGTACAATATGTTACCTGTTCTGTTCTAACAGTACATCTACTGGTTTGTCCACATGGTTTAAATATCACTCAGACACTCAGGGGTACAATATGTTACCTGTTCTGTTCTAACAGTACATCTACTGGTTTGTCCACATAGGGTAAATATCACTCAGACACTCAGGGGTACAATATGTTACCTGTTCTGTTCTAACAGTACATCTACTGGTTTGTCCACATATGGTAAATATCAGTCTGACACTCAGGGGTACAATATGTTACCTGTTCTGTT